>NC_138592.1:16868997-17055536 GCF_964289735.1 Phaethon aethereus
TGAACGCCTTGGCAAAGGGTGCTGCAAATACAGCAGGTCTGCATGGCCTCAGGAGGAGGCTGCGAAAGTTCTCACAAGCTGGAACAGTGCTGGGCTTGGGGAGGTATCATGTCAGTCTACCCCACCCTGAGGCTTTCTTCCCAGTGTATGCGCTTATAGGCAGGAGAGTAGCTCAGACATTTGAGCCAGCGCAGCTGTTCTTACATGACCAATATTTTCCCACTTCTCCATTTCACAATGACTCCAAAAATCAGCTGTGGACAGAGTTTGGTAAACACAGTGCACTTCCCAAATCTTCGTTGAGAGACAGCAGAACATTTACATCGAGCAGGGAAACCAACTGAATAGCTGCTAATTTCTAGTAAAAGCTCAAACTTCAGTGCTTGACTGCCACTGGAGCTGGAGTTCAACTCTTGTAGGAAAAACAAACGTCTAGATATATTTTAGACCTATATATATTTTTCTGTATATATATATGAAAATAGATATTTTCCTCCCTGTTTTGCAGCATGAACGGGAGAGGCTTCAAGCAGTTGGAGAAAAACTGGTATGGAAGATAAAACTTCTTCAGGAATCAGTCACAGGCTCTGAAACCCAAGCAAATACAGCAAGAGATGATATGAATCACTCCCGGGAACATGAACTCCAAACTACATTGTCTATCTTAAAAATTGAAAATGAGGACCTGAGAATGCGGTGGGAGAAAATCCAGATGCTACAGAAAGACGCAGCAGAGGTGAAAGCTTTGCAGGATACTCTCACTCACATGACTGCCCTCCTGTCAGAGAGGGAGGGAGAATTGAAGTTATACCAGGAACAGATGAGAATGCTGGAAAAGCAGAAAGAAATGCATAAAACTGCTCTTGATCAGGTTATTAAGGACATAGCAGAGGAAAAAGAGAAGACAGAATCCCAGCAAGAACACATACAGGAGCTGGAGAAGCAGCATGAAAAACAAAGGACTGCTGTCAGCAAGATGAGCCAAGAGCTGGAGGAGAGAGACCGGAAGATCAGATCCCAGCAAGAAAAGATACAGGAGCTGGAGAAGCAGCTGGAATTGCAGAGGGCTGCTGTCAGCAAGATGAGCAAAGAGCTGGAGGGGAGAGACCAGGAGATCAGATCCCAGGAGGGGAAAATAATGATTCTAGAGCAACGCGGTACATCACAAGTGAGAAATCTGCTTGCGGATCTTGATCATATGAAAGGAAACTTGAAGGAGAAAAACTTAGAGCTTATGTCTCTGACTCAGCAGATGCAGGAACTGGAAAAGGAGAGAGAACAGGTAAAATCTCTGCACGCAAGCCTTGAACACCTGAAGGCACTTCTGAAGGACAGAGAGAGTGAGTGTGATTCTCAAAGGGATCAGTTAAGTCTCTTGCAGCGGTACAAGGAACAGCAAGAGGGACACCTGCAAGAGCTTCGTGGTAAAGTAGAGAAGATGACAGTTTCTTTATCTGAAAAAGAGCGAGAGCTTGAGTCACAACAAAAGCAAATCCAGGAAGCTGAAGAAGTCATGGGAATGCAGTTAAGGACTGTCCGTGACCAACTGGAGCAGACCTCAGCAACCTTAAAAGAAAAGGACAGACTCCTAGACATGCACAAGCAGCAAACAAGGAGCTATGAGGAAAAAACAGAAGAACGGATTAATATCTTACACAGAGACTTAGAATACACTAAGGCAATACTGAAAGACAAGGATTTAATGATTGAGTCTCAGAGGGAAGTGATTGAGGCCTTCCAAAAACAAGAACAAGACTCTGAACAGCAGAAGGAAATTCTGCAGCATCTTCAAGTGGCACTACAGGAGCAAGGACAAGAAATCTTATGCCTTAGAAAGCAATGTGAGGCACGCAAGGAAAAGGAGGAAGAGCATGCAGCTGAGCAAAACACATCTCAAACACATCTTCAAGCACCAAAACTGACTCTGAAAGACAGCGAAAAAAAGATAGAGGTTCTGGAGGAGACTATCTCTAGGCTTCAACAGCAAAAGGAGGAGGCAGTGCTGCAGACTAAAGCCATCCTGCACAAACTAGAACGTGCTGAATCGTTTCTAGAAGCTAGAGATCAAGAGATAGTGTCTTTGCAAGAGCATGTCCGGGCCCTTCAGGAGCAGAAGGAGTTGGAAGGCAAGCAGGCCAAGAGTCTAGAGCAGGATCTAGACAAAATGAGCCAAATAGTGAAGAAGAACCATTTGGAGTTCCTCAGGCAGACAGAGCAAATGAACATGTTGCAGCTTCATGAAGAAAGCGTGAAAGAAGCACTAGCATCCTGCCAGAAGCAAGTGAATCTGCTTGAGGAAGTGGTGAGGAAGAGAGATGAAGACAATGCAACTCTTCTGCAAAAACTGGAGCTCCAAGAAGAAGACCTGGAGGCCTTGCAGAATCTCCAGCTTAGGCGAACCAAGAAGAACGAAGAGCTTAGACAGCACGGAGAGCAAGAGAAGCTCCTGGAAGAAGGCTTGCTTGAGAGGGAAGGAGAGACCGAGGCTCAAGGTGAGCTACAAGAGTTAGAAGAGGAAATAAGAGGTCTTCGGGAAGACCTCCAGCACGTTCAGCAGACTCTGACAAAGAAGGATGAAGAGATCAAGCGCCAGAGAGACAGAGTCAGGTATTTAGAGAAGACTCTGACAGGGAGAGAACGAGAGCTTAGGAGGCAGAGTGAACTCGTGAAAAAACTGGCATCAGCTTTGCGATGGAACGGTGAAGGGGAGACCCTACAGAAACAAATCCAGAAACTCCAGAAATGGGAGGAAGAGGAAGCCGAGAAGAGGAAAGTTCTCCAGGAGAGAGACCATCTCCTGAAAAGGCAGAAGGAGCTAAGCCGACAACTGGAAGATGAGAGGAGAGCAAAGGGGGAAGAATTGGAGCGTGTGGTTGCTATTTTGAAGCAGACTGAAAGCGGAGAAATCGAATGGAAAGAGAAGGCACAAGCACTGACTCTTGCCCTCACCAAGAGTGAAATGGCCAATGGGACTCTGAGGCAAGAAGTAGCCATCCTGCAGAGTATGGTTTCGGAGAGGGACAAGGACCGGTTTCATCTTCAGGTAGGCACTGTGATTGATCATCAGTCACCTAAAATGTCTAGAAGGGATTCTAAAGATGTTTCCCATAAAAACATGGGAATATATGTTTCCCATAAAGATATGACCTGCTTGGCCAAAGAAACCAGGATTGCAGCCAGCAGGCTTGCCTGTCTGTGTAGCTGCGGCCAGAGACCGTTCACATGCTCGAATGTGTTCTGTTGAGTCCAGAAGTACTCAAAGAACTACAGAGCTTGCTGTGAAAACTCAGTCAAGTCCAAAGGTTGGGGGTGGGTAATTCCCATCTCCTGTCTAGGCAAGTTTAGCCGGCGTGTCATGGTTAGGATTGGGCATGGAAAGGAAAGGGCACAGCGGACCAAACTAATGCGCTAAACTTGGTAGAATTTTATAGCGATGTCTGAACAGCAGCTACACTGCCGGTGCTTAGAGGATGCTTTCAGAGGTGCAGATTTCTGAGGTGCAGCTTTTCCACTGTATTAAATAGAATGGAATTTGTAGCGTTGCCTGATCAGGGTAAAAGCTTCACTGCACACTCAGGATGTCCGTGTGCCACAGTCCAAAAAGCACGAAGGCAAATTTGTGCGCATTTCTCCAAGTTGATGTGGAGGAGGGCCCCTAGGAAGAACGTGTGTTGTTTTGGCCTGTGGACCAGGAGGAGAAGAAGGGACTTGGCACTGTCCATTCCCGAGTCCGCTCACTCTCCCTGGCGTGTTGATCCTGGCCCTCCTAACCTTTATGTGGCACCAGCTCCCATAATCTCCTCTCTGGACACCCAGCAGGCTGTTGCAGAAGGGGAGCAGCTACCGTGGCTCTCGGAGAAGGGACTCCTGTTGCAGCGGCTGGAATGTCTGCAGCGAGCAGTTGCGAGGCTGGCACATGAGAAGACGGAGCTGCAGCAGTTCAATGCTGAGCTCAGGAGGACTCTTGAGCAGGTAAAATAGGCTTTCGCCGCCTCTGCAAAGCCTCGCGGTCCTCTGGAGCACAACACATTTGCACAGGCAGCGCTTTGGAGTCCTCTGCTTGTTTCCTTCCCTCTCCCACTTCCCCCTGTGGACACACACTTTTGTACTTTCCCTCTCTTCTGGCACCCCATTGCCCTCACAAATGCACATTCACTCCGGTACCACCCTTCTCGCCCACACACCCATTTGACTCTCGTGTGTGTCAGGAACTGTTTCCTCTTGCTCTTTCTCTTTGCACAGTCTACATCGAGCGCCTTCTGCCCGTAACGTTCTCTGGTGCAATGAACAGTCTCTGAGCAGACATCTCCTTGCCATGGCGTGATGTCCAGAGGTCCTTTTGCTCCTTGTTCGGTGGCAGGTTTCTGTGACCCTTTCTCCTCTGCAACGTGCAGGTGGAACGTGAACGGAGGAGACTGAAGAGAGTTTATGGTGGTCGGTCGCTGCCAGATGCCCGTGGATTTTCTCTCTCGGAGTCTGACCAGCACAAGATGCCTGCTTCTAGGGAGGTGAGGACAGAATCTGACTTGGTGGGAGGAGGCTGTGGCCACAAGGAGGAACAATGGCAACTCCCAGTGGCAGCAGCCCCCCAGTACAGACCTAATAACGGAAGTTGAATATATTCAACCGTGCCCCGACCAAACTGGAGACTAAAAAGAAACGCTTGCATTTTCTTCACAGGAGGAGTCTCCTGCTCGCTGCAGTCGATTATCTGAGCTACAGAACCAGGTGAGGAGTAGGAGAGCTCTCGCCAAAAACCACTGTGGCTGTCCTGATGGGCACAGCTTTGCATTGTGCTTCAGGCCGAGTTTTGTCTGGCTGTCAGGAAGGGGCCACCCCAGTCACTGTCAGTTAGACACATCTGTTGGCCCTGGCCAAACAACATCATTCACCTAGGTCTAGTCTCTGACTCGCCTCAAGGTCAGGCAGGGTTGGAGGAAAGTCAGAAAACTGGAACTTGCCTGAAAATAGAGAATATTCCATGGATGTTCCCCTTGAGTCTTACTCATCTTGTTGACTGCTTCCATTTTCCCTTGACTCCGTTAACAGTGGAGCTTGCATCGTATCAGATCTGCAGGGACCTGAGGGAGTGCCAGCACTTGTAGCCTTCAGGCAATTGTTGGTCTCATACTGCTGTGCCGTGCTAATCGTGTCTTGTGGTTTAGCCCCAGCCAGCAATTAAGCAGCACGCAGTTGATCGCTCACCCCCCGCCCAGGTGGGATGGGAGAGAGACTCGGGGAAAAAAACCTCATGGGTTGAGACAAACACAGTTTAACAGGACAGCAAAAGAAAAGGAAACAACAAGGATAACAATAATAACATTAGTGATAAAGGAATATACAAGAACTGGTGATGCGCGGTGCAGCAATTGCTCACTACCCGGTGATCCATAGCCCATCCCTGAGCAGCAATTCCCACCCCCCCACCCCGACAACTCCAGTTTATACGCTGGGCATGACGTTATCTGGTGGGGAATATCCCTTTGGCCAGGTTGGGTCAGCTGTCCTGGCTGTGCCCCCTCCCAGCTCCTTGTGCACCTCCCTGCTGGCAGAGCCCGGGGAGCTGAAAAGTTCTTGACTGAGTAGAAACACTACAACTACTTAGCAACAACCAAAAACGTCAGTGCGTTATCAACATTATTCTCATACCAAATCCAAAGCACAGCACTATACCAGCTGTCAGGAAGAAAAACGAAAGAAAAATCCCAGCCAAAACCAGGACATCGTGATCCCAGTATCGGACCGAGTCAGAGACCTAAGCTCTTTTTATCGGTGTAAGAATGTACATTCCAGCTACTGAACCCTACTGCATCCTCTGACAGTGGTGCTGGCAGCAGCAGCAGCAGTCGCCAGACTGCGCTTCCGTGTACTTTTATGGGTCTGGTGCACCCCGGTCTCCCTGAGGCGGTGAATCTTCACAGGCGCTCAGGGCAAAATGCATATTTATGTCAGTCAAGTATGCATGTCCTTACTCATGAACCAGCCAAAAGGGAAAGCACAGGAGAAGTCGTATCTTTTCTAGATACAACAGGGGTTAAACTTTATCAGTTCTCAAGTCTTCCAGGTAGGTATGCTAGAAATGTGAATAGGGCTGGCTGGCTGGCTGGCTAAAAATTGAATTAATGCAGCAGAGCCTGACCTTGCTCTTCAGTTATCTAAAGACAGATAAACACCCTCCCTCCATTTCCAAATCATGTTTCCTTCTGAGCCTGGTCTTAAGAGAAAGCAAAAGGAATGCAAAACTGTATTTAATGAGTGTGCAGAACAACTTTCATCGAGGTTGGGTACGTGTGTATAAATACAGAACCAACATCAAAAGAACATGAAACCAAAGGTTACATACGAGCATTGAAAAACATCCACACCAATAGTAAGTGAAGTGAAATAATCCCCCTGGGATTTAACATTCATGCAAGCAGAAACAAAACAAACTAAAAAGGACAAAATAACTTTTTTCTTACAAGCGGGCAAGCTTTTTATTTAAGAAAACAATTTTAGTTTTTCAGCATTTCCAGTGTTTCTTGTTCCTTCAGACACGTGAATATTGCATAAAGACAGGGAGGAGAACTTGTGTTAAAACAAGCAAAATGCCCAACACTTACTTTGCAGAGAAAAAAGATGATCGCAGAGAAAAAAGATGATCATCATCAGGAGACGGTCAGAGGTCCTCAGGGCATAAAGATTACCATGGTATAAGGATATTAAGAAATAATTCTGGGGTCACATAAGGTTTGGGTAACGCACTTTTTTCTGAGAAAGTCGGAGATGTTAGGGGCTTGATTTTTTATGAAAAACGCTCAGGACATTTAGAATGCCAAACAGAAGTGAAATGTGGTTTGAATCTGTTTCAGCAGCTGTTACCCAATGATGAGATGACAGTGCACTTACATCTCTTAAGAGCATGAGATTCATAGGCTACCTGTTTCAAAACACTGATTCGTGTTAGTCTATAGACATGTCTGCGTTAAAACAGACATATATACCATACTGTGTCAATAAATAACTCGGAATATCCCAATGTGGTTGTAACTAATAAAACCTGACATACAGTAACTCTGAAGAAAGACCTTCATGAGGTTTACCCACTCACACAGTATTTAAAAGTGAAAAAAACTGGAGAGCAATTGCTGGTAATCTGATTTTGGTGGCTCCTCATTAGCTTTCTCCTCATTGGCAAAGTAATTGAATTTAGCTAATGTTAGCAAACTTGTATGTAACTTCAGTCTTTTTTTTCCTAGTCTAAACAGGACCTCTGTCGTAATGGAAGGATTTCTGCCAAGCCAAAGACAGAGAATCAAGGCTCATAGATCTGAGAAATGGGATCAACTCCGCTGGGCGAGGGCACTCCCTGCCTTTTACCTATATTCCTCTCAGATTCTGCTGGCGCCGTCAAACCTCTCCTTATGATGAGTATTAGAATCTATAAAGCATTATTTCAGGCAAATGATTTCTGGGGACAAAATGCGAGTAAGTGAGAACAAAAACACTGGCAAGGAGAGAGAACTGAAGGGTACACTGAAGGGTAGGGCTGCAATTCAGAAGGACCTTGACGGGCTGGAGAAATGGGCTGGACTAAGAGGAGCCAGGAATCCTTCCTCTCAACCACCTGTCTTAAGCCTACAAAAGCCCCCTCCTCGCCCAGTGGAGGGATAGACTGTCAGAGTTACAGCACCCAGCACTCTCTAACATGTTATCTTTCCTTCCTGGTTTTTGCTGGGAACAAAAACACTATTAACGACTTGCCCTTGGTTGTGCAAATGAGAGGTTTTGTTGCAATTATCTTAATGGTCATTTTAATCCTAATTCTTTACATTCTTTTTCCTGGCACTGCTGACTTCCTGTTTGGTCAGCAGACTGCTTTTATGTTTTTGTAATAAAGGCATTCTTTAACTCTTGTTTCCAGAGCTGATGTGAATATACAAACCACTTACTTACTAAAAGGACAATCAATTAGAGGACTGACCCTGAAGAAGTGGTCAGTGAAACCTTACTAGAAGTCCTCTTCCCAGGTAGAGGGCAGACCCACAGTCCTTTCCATTAGCCAACAGTGCTCCTTCTCCCATCAAGCAATTCAGTGATCTGTTTTACACATCAGACTCTAAAAAGTTCTTGAGAAATCTCAAGAACAGTTGAGACAAAGGTCACACTCTGTCTTTGTCTTGAGCACAGCTGCTTCCTGTTTGGCTATTCTGAGGTTTGAACGACCTGTCCTTTCAGGGCAGAATCAGCAGCTTCAACTCCTGATAATGAGATATTTTCTGTCTTGTTGAAAGTTTAAACTCTACATGAGTCTCCACAGAATGAATTCAGTAAAGAAGAAAAGGGAGAGTGGAAGGAAAGTTTACTCATTGCAAACAAAATCCAAACCTATAGTTTGCAATTGTTAAAAGCCAAAAAAAGAGTGGTGGTGAAAAAAGATGCTGGGAACTGAGTTTTAAAGATAGGTGGGTGGTGGAGAATGCTTTTTTTTTTTTAGTAAGGGTTGATTTCAAAGTCACTGACAGAAATAGACTGTCAGACCTGCTGCTGACATTTACAGCTGATGTCAGACATTGACTGTAAATTTAGGCAAAAGGTATATTGGGGGGTGAGGAACCAGAACAAAAGGAGAAGGAGAGAAGGGAAAGGGAACACCGTCCCCAGAGAGCAGCCAAGAAGAGCAGCAACTAGATTTTCAAGTGTGTCCTCTCACAGGCATCCCCTCTGCTATGGCAGGGGGTTCCCAACACTTCTCCTATATAATAACTGCACGCTTCTCCTCAGGATCTTCTCAAATGTCCTATTAGCCACTACTCTTACAGTCATAATCAGGGTATGCCTTTCTCAGGGGGAGGTGTGGCTTGCTGATTAGCTAGAAGAGGAGCCTTGGGGAGAACGCAGGTCACCAAGGCATTAGGACATGCTCCCTGCTCTAACTCCTGGACTTCCACTAAAGGCTGATAAACACAGGTGTCCAGGTTTGCAGGCACCCTACCCTTCTCTTTCCACTGAACACTTCATCTACAGTCTGCAGAAGCAACCAAACATCCAGGACATAAGGAACCTCCTCCCTGCAAGCTAGAGGAGGACCCAGGTGTTTAGGACTTCTTCAAACCCCCACTTTCCTCTTACCGATGGGAGGACAAAGGCATGCAGGGTCAAAGCACCCTCCTCCTACTCTAACTTCAAGGTTCCCACCCAGCTGGCAGGAGGATCCAGAGCCCAGGGCACAGGCTCCCACAGAGGAATCCTGTGATGGACCCTGTGAAGGACCCCAGCTTCCGTGCTCCATGAGGAGCCACAGCCTTGATGCCTGTCCTGCTTATAGAGTCCTGGTGCCACTGGGGCAGAAGTCCCCACTGGATGGCAGCACTCTTCCTCTTCCTGGCTGGAGCCACCCCTCATTCCTATGGTCCCCAGAAGCTCACAGACACACTTCCCACTGATGTCATGGCTGGCCTCAGCTCCTTCTTGCACCCTATGCTCACCACAGAAGATAACTGCAGATAAGAGACAGAAGCCATGTATTCAGTCTTCCCAGTCTTGAAGGCACATGAGCCTCCACCTTCTACAACTGGTCAAGGGCCAGGGCACCTGACAGTGACGTGCGGAAAACAGACTCCACAATCTATAAGATTGTAAAGTAGGTATGTTTATTCAGCGCTGGGCAGCACGGGGGGTAGTCCCACCAAAAACCGTGCGCCCAACGCGGCACTTACTTCAAATATATACAGCAAAGTGTTGCATATACATAAAGTTTAGCAATATACCTATACATATGCATGATCTATCCCCGCTTCGTATTAAAATGAGTTCTCCTCCCATCTGCGCTTGCGTGTTGCCTCCTGGTGGTGGTCGTCGGGGGTCGTGGGGATGAAGGCCGGTGGTTCCTCTTCATCACCGCTAGTAACCTTTTGACTTTGCGCAGGCTCCGTTGTTTTTTGGCTTCTATCCAAACTGCAGAGTCAGTTTTAGCTAGTTTCTTGAGGTAAGTTCTTAATTCTTATCAGGGACCGTCCTTGTGAGGAGCCACAAATCTTCTTGCTCCTTTCAGTTTATCAGGACCTGTCTTTGGGAGGAACTACAGTTCTCCTGCTTTAACAATAGCTAACAAGATTTCAAGCTTCATCTACTAATTAACTGCTAAGACTCCCTTAACCCCTTCTCTCAGTCCCCCCTTTTTAGAAAAGTTAGTAAATTCTTTTACTAGATTTATTTCTGATACTATTTCTAATACAATGTTTCTTTATCTAACATTTTCAAAGTACTTGTTAGATTCCAATTTGCGTCGTAATTGGTTTTTCTTCCATTCACTGTAAGAGTCTCCTGTGTTCTGAAAACACCAGAGACCACATCGAACTGTAATACAGAGAGTTATAACCAAAGAGATAATCGCAATTATCAGAACAAATAATTGTCTTAACCAAGTCAAGTTTGGGAGCCAAGAAGTCAACTTATTCCAAAGATCAGAGAAACCCAGTGAAGTGTCATCTAGTGTTACTAGGTGTAATATTTTTGACTGTTTCCAAATTTGGTTGATGTCTGCGGCAATTCTTTTACTCTGATCAATGTAAGAACAACAACTACTATTAATCACTGCACATGTTCCTCCCTGATTAGCAAATAAAATACCTAAAGCCATCCTATTCTGTGCCGCAAACAGTCGCAAACTCTCTATTTCTTTTTGCTGAGACAACAGGGCATCTCCTGTTGCATTTAAAGACAACTCCATTGTTGCTGATATGTTTAGGATAGCTTTTTCAAGTTCGCTTACTCCTAACCAAGGGAGGAACCGTCGAGCGAAACTGTGAAAACTAGTAGGTCTATCTATCAATGGGTTATTCCGTTTTACTCGTACCCAGGGGCTCCTCAGGACTCCTGAAGGTACCTCAGTTTGATTAACGATCCTGTATTGTGTTGTGAGATACCCAAGAGTACAGGTCCCTTGCCAAGCTCTGGGTAATATCTTTTGTGCACGTCCATCTCCACATAACCACCAAGTCCCTTGAGGGGTTGGACATATAGGTACTGGGCTTGCCACGTTACTCCTTCTTTGGGCAGTTATATTAAGATAGATTCCATTCAAAGTCACCTGTAGGTCGTCATTAACCAGGTTACTTAAGGTTCCGATTGATTCCTGTTCTGTAAATCAATGATAGTACAGTTTATGGTGCTCAAATTAAAGCTTCCAAATTGAGGGGCCCTAATACATGCTTCGGAGCTCTTGTTCTTACATCCCTCAAAAAATATTCCTCCCTCCAGGACCTGAAGTTCAAATTTAGGTCCTCTTTCTCTAATTGTCACCTTAGTTTGACACTCTAGTTTGGATGTGTTTCCTGACTTCCACATGTCCACCTCAGTGACTTCATTAATTATAGACCAATTAGAAGACATGACTCCAAAAGTGGGTATCTCCATCTGACCTCTGGGAAGAGCTATGCACACCCAACAGCTAGACAAGTTCATGTTATCTACTATTGATTTAGTCATTTGTACATACATATTTTGGTCCCATGTACACACAGCTTTTGCCCATAGTCCCATTATACAAACGATCAGGGTTCGTCTTTTCGTTGGAGGCGTAATTTCAAAGGTCCAGCTAATGTTGACTTCCATGGTAGCCGAGGAGCTTTCTTGACTCTGGTATGATGAATCCAAGCGTTTTGTTCTTTAATTTTAATTGCTGTAAAAGAGGTAAGGAGGACTTGGAAAGGTCCTTTCCATTGTGGCTCCAGAGTCTTTTCTGCAAGAGATTTTACATATACGTAGTCTCCTGGTTGTATATTATGTACAGGTCCATCCAAACCTCTCCCCCTAGTCCCAATTATGTGTTTTCTAATATTATTGAGTTGTTTTCCTAGGGCAACCATGTAAGAGGTCATGACTTCGTTTCCAGCTTGTGTGGATATTCCTCTCTGTATTCCATATGGTTGTCCATACAAGATTTCAAATGGGCTCAGTCCCTCCTTCGCCCTTGGCCTAGTTCGTATACGCAAGAGGGCTAAAGGAAGAGACTGAGGCCAGGCTAGATTTGCTTCCTGTCCTAGTTTCACAATCTGTTGCTTGATGAGGTGGTTCATTTTTTCTACTTGGCCACTTGACTGGGGACGGTATGGGGTATGAAGTTGCCAATCTATGCCTAAATGGTGGCTAACTTGTTGTACTATTTTTGAAACAAAATGTGGTCCCCTATCAGAGGACATTATCATTGGGACCCCAAAACGTGGTATTATCTCTTGTATTAATGCTTTAACTACTTCTCGAGCCTTAGCGGTTCTAGTTGGAAATGCTTCTGGCCAACCTGAAAAGGTATCAGTTAATACCAATAAATATGGATACCCCCCTTTTCTTGGAAGTTCTGTAAAATCAATCTGCCATTGTTGCCCAGGCCCATTGCCTTTCCCAATTTGGCCCATTTCTAGCCTGGGAATATTCTTGGGATTAATCTGGAGGCAAAGATCACATTGCTGAGTAACCTGTCTCACCGTAGTATATAAATTTCTGGCCACAATTTCTCTAATTAAATGTTTATATAGAGCCTCTATTCCCCAATGCCTCTTCCTGTGTTCCTCTCTTACCAAATGCCATATTAGGCAAGAGGGAATAACTAGTTTTCCTTGTGGGGTATAAGCCCACCCCTCTTCATTGTATAATCCTTCCAGATCTGTAATAAGTTTTTGATCTTCCTTGGTATATTTTGGCTTACCTTCTAAAGAGATTCGCCTGTCGGGGACTAAAGCTCCTTCTGTTTTTACCTCTGCTTTGGCTACCTGTTTTGCCTCTCTATCTGCCAGTTCATTTCCTCTTTCCAATTCTGAGCTTACTTTCTGGTGTGCCTTAATATGCATAATCGCCACTTTCTCAGGAAGTTGGATTGCTTCCAACAGTCTCAAAATTTCTTCTGCATGCTTAATATTTTTCCCTTGAGAGCTCAATAACCCTCTTTCTTTCCAAATTGCTCCATGCGCATGTACAACTCCAAAAGCATATCTTGAATCTGTATAGATATTCACAACTTTGCCTCGGGCCAACTCCAAGGCACGGGCCAGAGCAATTATTTCTGCCTTTTGTGCAGAAGTATTTATGGGTAAAGGTCTTGACTCTATTATTTCTTGACTAGTGGTAATGGCATATCCCGCGTGTCTTTTACCACTTAGGACATAGCTGCTTCCATCTGTGAACCAGTTTTCTCCGCTTTCCGTAGGGCTGTCTTTCAGATCTGGGCGGCTTGCATACGTTGCTTCAATAGTCTCCAAGCAGTCATGAGGCACTGGTTCCCCCGTGTTTCCACTGAGGAAAGAGGCTGGGTTGACAATGTTAGTAACTACGATCTCCACATCATCCTGTTCTACCAGTATAGCTTGATATCTCAGGAATCTTTGTGGGGAAAGCCAATGCCCACCCTTTGCTTCCAACACTGCGGATACGCTGTGAGACACTAAGACGGTCATTTTCTGGCCCAGAGTAAATTTTCGGGCTTCTTGTATATTCAATATTACAGCTGCAACTGCTCGCAGGCATCCAGGCCAACCTTTCGCAGTTGCTTCTAACTGTTTGGAAAAGAATGCAACCGCTCGTCGATAGGGGCCCAGATCTTGTGCTAATACTCCCAGAGCGATTCCTTGTTTCTCGTAGGAAAAAAGGAAAAACGGTTTACTCACGTCTGGGAGCCCTAGGGCCGGAGCCGACATCAGAGCTTTCTTTAGTAGCTCAAAGGCTCGTGCGGTCTCCTTGTTCCATTCAAGGTGTTTCTGTTCAGTGGTTGTTAATGCATACAATGGTTTAACAAGAAGTCCATAGTTTTATATCCACAGTCTTCACCACCCAGTCATTCCCAGGAAAGTTCGTAATTCTTTTACTGTCTGAGGTCTCGGGGTTTGGCATATTGCTTCTTTGCGGGCTTGTCCCAAAGTTCTCTGTCCCGCACTAATTTCGTAGCCCAAATAGATCACTTTCTGCTGTATTACTTGGGCCTTCTTCTTAGATACCCGATACCCTTGAAGCCCCAAAAAATTTAGTAGACTCACCGTCCAGGTCATACAATCGTCCTCTGTTTTGGTGGCGATCAGGATATCATCTACATATTGTAACAGTTTCCCTTTTTCAGACGGGATTTCCCAAGATTCCAGGTCTTTTGCGAGCTGGTTGCCAAAGATGGTAGGACTGTTTTTAAATCCTTGTGGCAACACCGTCCAAGTGAGCTGAGTTTTGCGACCAGTTTTGGGGTTTTCCCATTCGAATGCAAATAATTTTTGGCTGGCTTTATGGAGAGGGAGGCAAAAGAAGGCATCCTTTAGATCTAAAACAGTAAACCAAGTTAGCTCGGGTGTCAATACAGTCAACAGGGTATATGGATTCGCCACTACGGGGTAAAGGTCCTCAGTTATTTTATTTACAGCCCGTAGATCCTGGACCATGCGGTATGACCCGTCAGGCTTACGGACAGGTAATATAGGTGTGTTAAAATCAGACTCACATTCTTTTAATAATCCTAATTGTAAAAATTTTTCAATGACTGGTCGGATCCCTTCCCTATCTTCCTTCCTCAAGGGGTACTGTTTAACCCTTACGGGTTGCCGACCTCCTTTGAGTTTAACTTCAACGGGTGGGGCATTCTTTGCCCTTCCAGGTACATCAGTGGCCCATACCCCAGGATATACTTGATTTAGGATCTTTTCACTAATCTCTCCTTCTCCAGGAAGACTGGCTAGAAATAGGCTCAGTACTTGAATATAATCGTGGTCTTTTATCTCCAGAATAATCTCTCCCTTTCTAAATGTAATTTTTGCACCCAATTGTTCTAACAAATCTCTTCCCAAAAGGGCCTTTGGGGAGTTAGGCATATATAGGAATTTATGGATCCCCCATTGTTTTCCAAATTTATAATTCAAAGGTTTGCAAAAATATGCCTTTTCGCTTTGGCCAGTCGCCCCTTTTACCATGATGTAATCGTTCCCCAGGGGCATCAAGGCTTGATTCAAAACCGAGTAGGTTGCCCCTGTATCAACTAAGAACTCCACTTCCTGTTGTTCTTTCCCTAGCCTCATTATAACCAGCGGATCCGCTAGGGTAGATTCCCCGGGTCCCCGTCAATCTTCTTTTACATGGGCTACCATCTTCCCAATCTGGTAGCCCCGTCTCTTTTCCTTGTTTGGACATTCTCTTTTCCAATGACCAAATTTCCTGCATAGTGCACATTGGTCTTTGCCTAACTGAGGTGGTTCTCGTTTGTACCTTTTTCCTTCCTCTTCTCTGAGAGCCGCTATTACTTTCCGCTGTCCTTGTCTATATCCTTCTTCTCTATTGCTGAACACTCTCCATGCCTCATCTAACAATATTTCCAGATTCCTTCCTTCTGTAGTGCGTAGCTTCTGAAGCTTACGCCTGGTGTCCCCTGTAGATTGACCCAGGAACAGAGAAACTAATTGTTGTATCCCTATTTCTGACCCAGGATCTAGCGGTGTGTTACGGCGCATTACATCTCTCAACCGATCCAGGAATTCAGATGGGGACTCGGAGGGGCCCTGTTTGACTGCATACAAAGCTGACCAATTTATTGTTTTGGGGATAGCTCTTTCTATTCCTCTCGAAATCCATTCCTGATACCCCTGCAATCTTTCCATATGTGAGGATTTGTTAGGATCCCATTTCGGATCTTGGAGAGGAAAATAATCTTTGACGTCCCCTCCTATACTCTTATAATGATCTTCGGCTAAATTCCCTGCCGTCTTTAAAATCAGCTGGTTTTCTGTCTCAGTCATATATTCTAATAATAACTGTATATCTTTCCAGTCAGGGTTGTGCTGTTTCACAATAAATTGAAAATGCCTCATTACTCTCACTGGATCAGCTCTGTAATCCTTCGCAGCCCCTTCCCATCCTTGTAAGTCAGCAATAGAAAAAGGCACTCTGATTAGCATTGTCCCACCTTCGGGTCCTACCGCCTCTCGGAGAGGTGCCTGTAAGGCCACTGGAGCAGACTTCCCCCTAGTGCGGGAAGATACGGGGCTATCTGGGGGGGTGGAAGTTTCGTCTGAGTCCACATCCCGTTCCTGAGATCGAGGGGGAGGCTTAAATAGGTCAGTTAAATCTGGTTCCGGTGCCTGGTGGGTTTTGTTTACTTTAATGCATCTTTGTCCAATGCTGCACGCCGAGCAACATCGCTTTAATTTACCTCTAAGTTCTTTATTATTTTCCCGCTCAAGTGCGAGTACCAGGGGGTCCTGTGGTGGCACCATTCCACAGTCCCTTTGCCACTCCGGATGGTTTCGGAGGGTGAAAAACATGTCTGCATATGAAACTTCATCCCATTTCCCTTCTCTCCTTAAAAACAACATCAATTGTAAAAGGGTATTATAGTCTATAGATCCATTAAGTGGCCACTTAGCATCATTCTCTAACTTATACAACGGCCACCACTGATTACAATATTTAATAAGGGTTTTTTTACTTTCTGTTCCCCCAATCCCAACAATGTTTTTCCAATGAGCAAGCACACAGCCTAGGGGGCTTTTCTTTAAAACTCCCTTTTGAGTGTTACCCATTTTTGCAAAGCTCTTCTATTACTTTAGTTTCTGATATACTTTTCAATAAGTTTCCACACAAGCTGTTCCTTAGACTTCTTTATGGTTTCTTTCCAGTTCTTTTCCCACACTTCCCAAATTTCCGGGATTAGATTTTCCTTTCCACACACAAAACAGGGAATTACTTCTATTTGTCCACCAACACTGGGATTTACAAAAAACGTCTGAAGGTTGTTCCCAATCTGAGGCCACTTTCCACCCTGCAGGAGTCACATACGCTCCTCAGATAAAATTGTTCATTTCCCCTTTTTATCCAATGTCTTCCTTCATTTAGATATCCCCAAGGTTCGAGCCCGAACCACTGAAGGAGTAATTCCCTTTGCCCCGCTTCTTCATTAACATATAAAGGTATTCACAATCTTTCTATATATTACACACATAAAGACAAAGACTTTTAACATAAAATTCCCGGGTACTTAATTTATACATTCATCACTCCAGGTAACACCCATCCAGCAGCTGCAAATATATAAAATAATAACCCTACCGCAATTGCGAGGAGGTCCGCTTACCCTTCTCCTGCTTCTTATATACTAGTCATTAGCAGGTCCATCCTGGCTCCCGACACTGGGATGCAGCGGTGACCTCGGATTTGCTCGATCTACCCTCAAGATCGCTAGCGGCCTCCCCTTCGGTCAGCAAATCCCCCTATTCCCATACAGGGTACCCTCCTCCTACGGGGACTGTGCTGCACGCCAGACGTCTCCACGCGATTTACCAGCTGCCCCGGCCACGTGTACGACTTACAGGCTCCCCTCATAAAACATACCGTTTTCTTCCGCAGCTTCAGGAGGTTGTTGTCTGCTCCCGCGGTGAGCGGCTGGCAGCGGACTCCCCTCCGAGGAAAGTGCTCGAGGCGCGCCCAGGGGCGTCCGCTCTGTAACCAAGGTGGTAGAGAATTAAAATAAAATAGGGTTAGAAAATAGGTTTGTGAATTTGTAGAAAGTTGTAACTATAAGAACATTATGCACCAGCAATGCTGCTCGAGAACCCACCTAACCCTTCTCATCTTGATTTAATTATCAAGGAGTTAAGTGTAACGTTGTGATCATGGTATTATGTTTTGTTCTAATAACAAGTAGTCAGAAAGAAGGAACACCTTGGTGAGTTCTACGGTCCGGTGGGTAGGTAATTATTCATTCTATAGTCTTGTCTTAAAACAAAGGACTGTGGGGTGAATGATTGCATACTGGACCGATAGCCTGTGAAGATCTATTGAGTGTTGCCAAGCTTAAGTGAACTTTGTAGGAAAGGTAATTCCGGCAGGGGGAGATCGCGACCACCGACTCAGAGACCACCCACTCAAGAAACCCTCCGACTCAAAAGATTAAGGAAGTAAAATCCCAAGAAATTATAGTGAGCATGCGTGGTCATTTACATGGTAGGCGAGGAATACTTAACCAATCATTGTATGGACACTTGATGAATATGTATTAATCTTGCCTATAAATGTTTGATTTTTGAACTGATCGAGCGAACACGATTTAGGAGGAGCTATCCCCCGTGTTCCCGGCGCCGTGAATAAAGAATGCCTGCCTTTTAACACTACATTGGTGTTACGAGGTTTATTCCCGATTTCGGTGACAGTTTTGGCGACCCAGATGGGACCCTGCTTGTGAATCTCGACGGATCCGTGGGATCACAGGACCTCCAGCCGGCACCGAGGGATTCTCGGGGAGAACCTCTGATCCCCGGACCAAAGAATTCTGAGCAAGTCCCCTGGAAAGGTAATAAGGCATTCTTTAAAGGATTGAAGTAACGTGGGTTCGAGTCCCACTAGCTCGCTCGTAAGGCGCGGCGAAAGCTACGCAGAGTAGGGCTGAAAGGTACCTCTGGAAAGGGTGAGGGTACGGGACCCTCACAAGGAATGCCTGCCTATAAGACGCGGCGAAAGCCTCGCAAGATTGGGCTAGGGGCCCAGGTAAGGAGGTTGGGGGATTTCTAGCAGGGGGCTAGAAGATCCAGAGGGACCCTCGAGGAGAGTAGGGGTCCCTCCGACTAGTGCCTGTGATAGTGCACAATCACACCCACTAGTCTTGGGAAGATGGGAACATTTCCGAGTAAAAGATCTATCCCACAAAAAACACCTTTGGGTTGTATTTTGAGGCATTGGAAAGATCTGGGAGGTGATCCTCTGACTCGGAAGCAATTAATTGAATATTGCAATCATTGGTGGCCAATGTATGTCCAAGGTTGGACAGTGGGGAGAAATGGTCAGAAAATGGGACATTGCAATATAACACCATCTTGCAATTAATGTTGTTTTGTAAAAAGGAGGGTAAATGGGAAGAAATGGCTTATATTGATTTGTTCTTTACACTACAAAATCATCCAGAATGGCAGAGACAGTATGGAATATATCTGTATGATCCCATGGTAAAGATTATGAAAAAGGGAAAATGTGATGAGAACTCGAAACAGTGGTGGTGAAATTAATTTTCAATTACTGATTTAAGATCATGGAAAGAGACTGCAGGTACCTATCAGGAGGATCCCGAAAGGGTGGCTAAGGTAAAATGCTTGAAATTGCTTAGGCTGTATATAACAATAGAGTAAAAGAAAAATAGGTGAGGCAAACCCGAAGGGGTGGAAAGCTACTAGCAGTTTTGGCAGGGAATAACAGGATAGGCAGAGGGAGAGGACAAGGAATGAATATCAGAGAGAGAAGGAAAATAAGCCCCGATTGGCAGAAGATCAATGTGCTGTTTGCAAGAAGTGTGGGCACTGGAAAAGAGAATGTCCTAAGGCAGGAGAATTAGATCCGGCTCTGCAGGCAATTAAATTAATGACTCTGGATGAAGAACTATGAAGGGGACTGGGGGAATCAACCCTAGCTGAACCTCTGGTTACATTGAAGCTAGGGAATGAAGAAATAGAGTTTCTGGAGCTACTTACTCAGTATTGTATACATGTAAAGGGAAATTTAGTCACAAATCAGTAGATGTTGTTGGTGCGACAGGGCGGAAGGAAAATTGGCCATTTTTAGAGCCATTAAAGTTTAAATTGGGAAAACAATGGGTAACTCACCAGTTTCTGTATATGCCTGAATGTCCACTGTCTTTGTTGGGACGAGATCTATTGAGTAAATTAGATGCACAAAGAACTTTCAAAGATGGAGAAATCAAGTTGTTAATGCCAGAATCAAAAGCCATAGAGGCAAGAGTGTTTATGTTACAGGATTCCTACAGGGAAGAACAGATTCCAGAAGAAGTGGAAAATGCAGTTATTCCTTTGGTCTGGGCAAGTGGAATTCTGGGACCATCTAAATTGGCAGAGCTGGTAAAGGTGATTTTAAAACCTGGAGCCAAACCGGTAAGACAAAAACAATATCCTATTAAGTGGGAAGCTCGAAAAGGATTAGAGGGGTTGATTACAAAATTTTTAGAATATGGACTATTGGTAGAGTGTGAATCAGAATATAACACTCCCATATACCAGTAAGGAAATCCAGAGGTAAGGAATACCGATTGATTCAGGATTTAAGAGGTATAAATCAGATAGTCCAAGATATACACCCAGTAGTGGCTAATCCATATATTTTACTGACTTCCTTAAAAGAGGAACATAAATGGTTTACTGTACTAGATTTAAAGGGTGCCTTCTTCTGCATACCTCTAGATATAGGCAGCCAAAACATATTTGCTTTTGAGTGGGAAAGTCTGGCCACAGGACGAAAGACCCAATTGACATGGACTGTACTTCCACAAGGATTCAAAAATAGCCCTACGATATTTGGGAATCAATTGGCAAAGGAATTAGAGATATGGAAGAGACAGGACCAAAAGGGAAGTGTTCTGCTATCAGTTTACTAAATTTCCTAGGCCAAGGAGGATATAGAGTCTCCAGAAATAAGGCCCAAATAGGAAAAGAAACAGTAATTTATTTGGGATTTGAAATATCCCAAGGACAGAGACAATTGGGAAATGAAAGAAAAGAAGTTATCCGTCAAATTCCTGAACCAAGTAGCCTGAAAGAATTGAGAACTTTTCTGGGAATGATTGGGTGGTGCTGACTTTGAATTTTGGATTATGGATTATATGTAAAGCCACCGTATGAGGCTTTAAAGGAATCCAAGGATCAGTATCTGACTTGGACACCACAATGTTAGAAATCATTCAAAGAACTGAAAAAGGCATTAATGATGGCACCTGCTCTGGGACTACCTGATGTGACCAAACCTTTTGAGTTGTTTGCACATGAAAGGCAACATCTGGCTCTTGGAGTGCTGACGCAACAGCTGGGACCCTGGAGATGACCAGTGAGATACTTCTCTAAACAACTTGACAACGTGAGTAAAGGATGGCCAGGATGTTTACGCGCTGTGGCAGCAACAGTATTGCTGATCCAAGAAGCTCGAAAATTGACCATGGGTCAAAAGACGGTGGTGTACGTACCGCATATGGTAATAACTGTTCTAGAGCAAAAGGGGGGGGTCACTGGCTATCCCCCAGCAGAATGCTGAAGTATCAGGTTGTCCTATTGGAACAAGATGATGTGGAATTGAAAACCACACCGATTGTTAATCCAGCAATCCAATATTTTTGTCAACAGAGAATCCAACAGGAAATTTGGAACATGATTGTTTGTTAACTATTGAACAAGTTTATTCCAGCAGACCAGACCTGAGAGATGAACCCCTAGAAAACCCTCATCTGGAGCTATATACAGATGGAAGCAGTTTCGTACGAGAAGGAAAACGAATGGCTGGATATGCTGTCATCACCACCTCTGAGGTATTGGAATCAAGGACACTATCTGTAAGTACCTCAGCACAGAAAGCAGAATTGGTGGCATTGAGGCGGGCTCTGCAAATAGCTGAAGGAAGAAGGGTGAATATTTGGACTGATTCTAAATATGCATTTGGTGTGATCCATGCTCATGGAGCCCTCTGGCAAGAAAGGGGACTGCTGTCAGCTCAAGGAACATCAATAAAGTATAAAGAAGAAATTCTCCAACTCCTGGAAGATGTGCAGAGGCCGAAAGAAGTGGCGGTAATGCATTGTAAAGCTCATCAATTTGGTGAGACGGCTGTAAATATAGGTAATCGATTGGCAGACAAAGCTGCAAAAGAGGCTGCAGAACGAGGTATCCTTGCACTAGTACCAGTAAAACAAAAAAACAGGTGATAGTAACCCTGCAAATTATGACATAACTCACAGAGGAAAAACATGAACAAGCACACTGGGGAGTAGATGCTATGGTTTCAAGTTTAAAAACATCTGTAGTATGTGTAGGAATGACAGGAATAGTTAAATCAATAATAGCTAAATGTCCAATCTGCCTTAAAAATAACGCCATGAACCAAAAGAGGCCACCTCTAGGAATGATAAAACAAGGAAATTCTTCAGGAGATTATTGGCAAATTGATTTCTCTGAGTTACCCAGTCAGAACGGGTACAGGTATTTATTAGTACTAATGGATACATTTTCTGGATGGCCGGAGGCCTTCCCTTACCGCACCAACAAAGCTAGAGAGGGAGTTAAAGTGTTGTTGAAGGAAATAATACCAAGATTTGGAATGCCATTGGGAATGTCTTCTGATAGGGGACCACACTTTGTGGCAGATGTAGTTCAATAGTTCAGTAAAGTTTTGGGTATAAAATGGGACTTATATACCCCTTGGATGCCACAATCGAGTGGAAAAATTGAGAGATTGAATCAAATGTTGAAAAGACAAATAAGTAAAATTTGTCAGGAAACATCTTTGAAGTGGCCACAGGCTTTACCACTAGCTCTCTTGAAAATCAGGATCCAACCAAGATCAAGAGACGGTATAAGTCCATATGAAGTCCTGTATGGTAAACTGTACCAGACTCCTTTAATCCCAGGGGATATGAAGGTAGCTGGGGAAACTGATTTGCAAGTGTATCTAATTTCTTTAGGAAAAGTCCTTGGAGCACTTTGGAGATATATTGTGCTGAGTAGGTCACTTGCCTGTACATCAGTATCAGCCAGGTGATCTTTAAACTTGGAACTCTGAACCACTGCAGGAAAAGTGGAGGGGACCATTCTAGGTACTGTTAACAACTTATACTGCAATCAAGGTTGGAGGAGTGGAACCGGGGATACACGACACCCGAGTGAAGAAAGCCCCGTCATGGAAGGTCATCAATAGGGATTCAGAGACTGCAAAGTTGATTTTAAAACATGTTTAAGAAATTATCATTGGAAAATATGGAAAAATGGGTTTTGATTTGGAAACTGATGATGTTGGGAGCGTTATTTGAGATGATAATAGATCAATTGGAAGGGAGGGTGAAGCAGAGCAGCTAATATACATTCCAAGGAGAACTCCAGAAGAAAATTTAATGGTAGGATTGATAAAAGAATTTGCAAATTTACAAAATGTAACCCAAATAACCGCATGTCTTCCAATTCCAAGAGCAGTAGGTGAATCAATTCCATGGGGAATCTTAACAACAAATTTGAGTGCAGTAAGCACAAGGGATAAACAATTATGCAAAGAAATAAGTAGAGGCCTCCCTGTACATGATCCCGAGGAAGCTGGACATGTAGTCCATAATTGTGAAAATCAGACTAAGCTAGAGGCAGAGGCTGCATGGGATTCAGTGTGGTCTATGACTATTCTATCTCAATTTCAATATATGGCTAATACTTCATGGTGTTTTGCCTGGGACGGAACAATCTTTACAGTTTTCCCATCAGTTAATGACAGGGGAACCACATCCAGGGAAAAGGAAGACATAGTACCCTGGTGGAATTGTAAAAAGATATGTAATTGCAGTGCAGTTGATAGAGCAGTCCGAGAAGTTCCTCCCTTAGCAGCTGCATTGAAATATGGGTGTTAGTGCAGAGGACTCAAGAACGATTTAAATTTGACTAGTGTATATAAAATTAGAAAGGGATCAATATTTAGTTGTAGAAGATCTACAGTTCAGAACCCAGGACATTTAGTTTGGGCAATGAGTGATGGAACTTGGACCACCCATTTACCAATGGACGGGAAAGTAAAACAAATTACTTTAGGAATGCCAAGATTATGTCCAATCTGAAAGAAATCTTCCTTTAGGGGAGATTCTGAAAATTTTAACTTTATGGACAAAAAGATCACAAATTGATGATGATGATTGGAATGAACCCTCGACAGGAGTGAAACTTGGATGAGCCTTAGAATCCTTATTGACTCCCTTGGCAACTTACAGGAATAGGGATTGGTTATATAAGTTAACAGGTCAAGTGAAAAGATTAGCCAAAATAATGAGGAAAGGATTTAAACAACTAAATTTACAGTTACAAGCCACTTTGAAGATGACCCTACAAAATAGGATAGCTCTAGATATGCTCTTACTAAAAGAACATGGAGTTTGTGGATACCTGAGGGATAGGATAGATCATTGTTGCATAGATATCCCAAATGTTACCCAGGATGTTGAATATGATTTGGACTTATTGAGAAAAATAGAAAAGGATACTCAGGAAATGCAACAAGACATGCAAGAAAATTGGTTTGATAAAATTTTCAGTGGATAGGGATAAAACTTGAGTTCTTGGGTGAAGTCCTTTAATTGATACTGTGTTATTATTATTAATAATATCTTTGAGAATATTATTCATTTATCATTGTTTGAAAAAGAAATTTACAAAAAGAGCTACCATTGATAGCAGAATTACACTTGCATTGACTACAAAACACCAAAATTTAAATGGACTAACTAATAATGCTCCTACCATCATACAATAAAGTGATTGAATGTTAATAAGGAAATTAATTTGTAATGGAAGTATTGAAAAGAAATTATTTCAAAACTTCCAAAGGGGGGAAATGTAACCAAGGTGGTAGAGAATTAAAATAAAATAGGGTTAGAAAATAGGTTTGTGAATTTGTAGAAAGTTGTAACTATAAGAACATTATGCACCAGCAATGCTGCTCGAGAACCCACCTAACCCTTCTCATCTTGATTTAATTATCAAGGAGTTAAGTGTAACGTTGTGATCATGGTATTATGTTTTGTTCTAATAACAAGTAGTCAGAAAGAAGGAACACCTTGGTCAGTTCTACGGTCCGGTGGGTAGGTAATTATTCATTCTATAGTCTTGTCTTAAAACAAAGGACTGCGGGGTGAATGATTGCATACTGGACCGATAGCCTGTGAAGATCTATTGAGTGTTGCCAAGCTTAAGTGAACTTTGTAGGAAAGGTAATTCCGGCAGGGGGAGATCGCGACCACCGACTCAGAGACCACCCACTCAAGAAACCCTCCGACTCAAAAGATTAAGGAAGTAAAATCCCAAGAAATTATAGTGAGCATGCGTGGTCATTTACATGGTAGGCGAGGAATACTTAACCAATCATTGTATGGACACTTGATGAATATGTATTAATCTTGCCTATAAATGTTTGATTTTTGAACTGATCGAGCGAACACGATTTAGGAGGAGCTATCCCCCGTGTTCCCGGCGCCGTGAATAAAGAATGCCTGCCTTTTAACACTACATTGGTGTTACGAGGTTTATTCCCGATTTCGGTGACAGCTCCACAGCCGGTCCCGCGGTTAAGCAGAGAGTCTCCTGCCTGGCTCGCCAAAACTGACGTGCGGAAAACAGACTCCACAATCTGTAAGATTGTAAAGTAGGTATGTTTATTCAGCGCTGGGCAGCACGGGGGGGTAGTCCCACCAAAAACCGTGCGCGCCCAACGAGGCACTTACTTCAAATATATACAGCAAAGTGTTGCATATACATAAAGTTTAGCAATATACCTATACATATGCATGATCTATCCCCGCTTCGTATTAAAATGAGTTCTCCTCCCATCTGCGCTTGCGTGTTGCCTCCTGGTGGTGGTCGTCAGGGGTCGTGGGGATGAAGGCCGGTGGTTCCTCTTCATCACCGCTAGTAACCTTTTGACTTTGCGCAGGCTCCGTTGTTTTTTGGCTTCTATCCAAACCGCAGAGCTAGTTTCTTGAGGTAAGTTCTTAATTCTTATCAGGGACCGTCCTTGTGAGGAGCCACAAATCTTCTTGCTCCTTTCAGTTTATCAGGACCTGTCTTTGGGAGGAACTACAGTTCTCCTGCTTTAACAATAGCTAACAAGATTTCAAGCTTCATCTACTAATTAACTGCTAAGATTCCCTTAACCCCTCCTCTCATTGGGAGCGGATCCAACAGCAGCCGGACTGCTGAGGCTGTGGCGCTTCCCAGAGAGATGCGGGGGACGCCCGCAGCGTGGCGGAGCAGGGAGGAGGAGCACCCTGGCCAGGGAACTAGCCCTTTTTCTTGATTAGCTCGCAAGCGCAGGAATTAAGCGTTACTTAAGTAAGTGTAAGCTCTGCAGCCTCAGGGCTTGAGTGGCGGATAAGGGAATCCACGTAACAGCCTGGTCTGGGCAAAGGGGACTGAGCCCCGCTTGCCGTGTGTGTTTGTTGTCTTTCTTCACGAGCTGCTGACAGCGAGCTTCAGTCACAGAGCAGGCTGTCCTGGCAGTGGGTTTGCAGTTCTGTCTGCCACAGCGTGTTTTCTCTTTTCTGCTTGCAGCCCGTCCCGTTCGTGCTGCAACCGGGGAGACGAAGCGCCAGCGACTCCACCCGCGGAGCTCTGGGTTTCGCACCAGACGGGGCCTCCTGCTCCAGCGCAGCCAAGGGCTGAAGCTTGAGCTTTCAGCCGAAAGCTGCCGCTGCTCCGCGGGCTGCCCTGGCCGAGGGAGCTTCCCCGTGCCGCCGCGGTGCCAGCCCCCCCGCCCCAGGGTGCCCACACGCCCCATCGCCGCCCCGGTGCCAGGGGCTGCCCGCAGCGCTCTCCGCGGCCGGTAACGGTCTCCGCGCAGAACGCGCCGGAGCAAACCGCTGCCTGGGCGGCCTCTCCCCCGCGGCAGCCTCGCAGCCCGGCGCGGCACCGTCAGCGAGGAGCGAGAAGGGAAGCGCTGCCACAGAGCGGCCCGAGCGAGCCCGGCGCTCCCGGCCCGCGGCCCGGCTCCCGGTCGCGCCCGGCGGGCAGGGTGAGCCGCTCCGCCCGGCCCGGCAGGCGCCAGCCCGCGGCCCGGGGCCGCCTGAGCTCGGTCCGCCGGGGCCGGCCGCGGAGCGGCCCCCGCCGCGGGGCCCGTCAGGCGGCAGAGCCCCGCGGGCGGCGGGCCCGGCGGGCGAGCGGGGCCGTGGCGGCGCGGAGCCAGGCCTCCCTGCGGCGCCGGCTGCAGAGCTCGCAGGAGGCGCGGCAGCGCCAAGCGGTGCCGGTGCGGCAGTTACAGGCGAAGGGGAGGAGCGCGGGCGCCTGCCCGGCCCGTGTCGGGAGCTGCCCCGGGCCGCCACGGCTCCCTGTTGCCCGTGTGGGCAGCGCCGGGCAGGGCCCGGTGCTGGGGCTGTCGGGACCGGGAGAAAAGCCGGGGCGGGAGGAGCCGAGCCCCTCACAGGCTGCAGCCGCACATGGCCATTGCGTGTGCCCATCCAGGTCCTGCAGTACCGGGCTCGGTGTCGAGAGCTGGAGCGGCGAGCGGGAGCAGCAGGGGTGAGTGTGCAGGTTGCGGACGAGAGGTCGCCTGCGTAGCATTCGTTGACGCAGACAGCACAAAGCTCCCCGAAGCCGGGGCAGAGGAAAACGAGGTTCTGCCACCTGAGGCTGGAAGGAAGCCCTGTACGGTTGCCCATCGGTGGTTTGTCCGGTTGCCGCTCATAGAGCAGCCGGTAGGCGCAGAAATGCCCATCCAGAAAAGCCTGTCAGGAAGGCTTTTAGCTGCGTGCAAGAGGGCTTTGCTGCTGGAGCAGCGTTTGTCCTAGGTCTCGGGAGAGGGCTGTGCTGCCTGGTACGCTACATGGCTGTCCCTGAAAAAGAGCCGCCTGAAACATGGCACGTTGGAAGGCGAGAATGCTGGCATTCCACATGCAGAGCCGGCTCTGCGCTTTTCTTTCCGCTTCACGGCTAAAGTGAACCCAGGGAACGAAGGGCAGGAGAGTGGGAGAGCGTTCCCGGGCTTCGGGTCGAAGTGAGCGCTCGCGGTCATGAGCTGAGGATGCCTCGCTGTGAGAGTGCAACAGTGGGAGACTGAGGAGAGCTGCTGCCATTAGCTAGTAACGCCCCTCCCCTCCCTTCCTGTCCGTAGTCACGAGACCGTTACGCCGGGAAGGAGCCCCGAGCTCCTGAGATGATAGCCAACAAAGGGAGGGGAAAGCGATGGGTGCTGACGGGAGCGAAGGGAACAGGAGAATTTGACTAAACATGTCCTTTCTCCTTCAGGGCTCCCTTGCAGGCAGGTGGGAAGCCGCCGAAGAGCACAGCCTGGAGAAAGCACTGCTTCAGTGGGAAGAGGAGCAGCAAAGGTACCAGGAAGGAGTGGTACTTGGTACCCTGGTTGCTCGTGGAAGTGAGGGGAAACCCGTCAGTGCTACCTGGTCACCCCAGGGGAAGCGGCTGGGCAAGCGGCTTTGAAAAGAGAAAGGTCCACAGTCTGTTTTCCGTGGGGCAGTCCTAGGAGTGTGTGCTGAACAGCTCTGTTTTGGGCGGGGGGCTATTCCGGGCGACCTCCAAAGGACCCTTTCCAGCCTAAGCAAATGAGTTTGCCCTCACAGAGAGCTCTCAGTTAATGCTAGAAAGCACTTCTACTGCCTCTCGGTTTGACAACAAAGTCTGTGTGGAGGGAGCTGGGAAATGACGGGGATGCTGCTTGTGGATAGCAGTTGTTCAGAGGCCTCATTGCTGTTTCTCCCTTTCCAAGGTTTTCCTGGCCAAAGTGAACACTGTCCTGCGGGAGCACCTCGATGAAGTGAATGAGGTTAATTCAGCCCTCAGAGAAGATGTTGGAGAACTGACGGCGCATTGGATGAGGGCCCGGCAGGAGCTGGAATTGAGGGAGAGTGAATGGCGCGCTGAACGTGAGGTAAGGAGCGGCTACGGGAGCGTCACGGGTGATGCCAGGGCGGAATGCGAGTGCGTTTTATTTGTGGCCTAGAGGACTTGCTGTGGGAAGGTTGTGGCTTTGTTGAGGCTGTGTTGGTGTTGACGAGCAGAAGCCAGGGGTGTGAGATGGAGGAGTGTCAGCAAATTGTGGTGATGGAATGTGCCCACCTGCTGTGAGCGTACTGCTCGGTCTTGGAGGCAAATGCTTGCTGTTGCTGGGCACTGCAGGGCAGTCACAGAGGACCGCTCGTCTTTTTAATAGTCCTGGAGTGTCCATCTAGAGCAGTGGAGACCAGAGAGGACTGTGTGCTTTGAGGTTCAGAGGAGCCAGCAGAAGAACAAGGCAGGCCTCCCTTACCTCCCGTAACAGCCTGTTGGCAGGAAATCTGACGCGGGTCTCGGAGGGGCTTGTTTTTGTCTTCCTCCACCACGACCGCTGGACACCTCGGCAAGGCGAGAGGAGGAATCGTGATCAGTTTGCTTTGCTGCCGTCCACTCCTGCAGGAGGAGCGTGGACGTTCCCTTCTTGGCAGTCAGGTGGCAGGTCTGCTGAGGATGCTTCTGTGGTGGCTCCTGAGCCCTTGATGCCCCTGTTGCAGTGGTTGCTAAAGGAGACCTGGGGATGGTGGCTGTAGTCTCTCCTGTGTAGAGAGACTTGTGCAGTGGCAGCGAAGGCTGACTTGGCATTTCTTTTTGTCTTTGCACGTTCAGCTTTATGACAGCTACTTAAGGGGTGAAGATGACCGTCTCCTCGGCCTGTGGCGCCAGGCGGTAACCTTCCGCCGTCATTTCCTGGCAACGAAGACTGCCACTGACCGGTGAGTAGAAGCTAAGGCTAGAGCTCTTGCAGAAGAGCTGTAGCTTCCCTTCACACCTGCTTTTGGAGCCGCGATGTTAACGTTAGTTGCGGCTACAGCTCGGATTTCTCCTAAAGCATTAAGCGTGCTTTAGGCTATTTTCAGAACCGTTTTTGTTCGATGCTGGTTTTCAGCTAAAGCTGAGGGGCTCGGGCTAGAAGCAATGCAGGGGCCCTAAACAGGTGACTTGACTATGGTGATGATTGGTGATTCACAGAGACACGGGCGAGTGTGGACACATTGGAAGAGACTCACCAGCGCTATGCATGCCGCACGTAGAGCAGTCCCTTCTATAGAATGATGAAAATCTGCCTTAAATCTCACTGAGTTGCTTTTCCCGCTGCTCCCGTTGGAGAGGTCGTTCATGGATGTATTTTTTTTCCTTCTCATTCCCAGCTTACATTTATTCTGGTCAGTTTGCATCCGCTTCTTCAGCGCAAGTCCCCGACTTGAGGCTGCTTTGCCCGTGACAGGGAAGAGGTCGGAAAAGGAAAAGGGGGTAAACCCGAGCCAAGCCCGAGCACCTTTGGTGCGGCAGTCCCTTGCGTCTCCTGCCGGTGGGCGAGGATGCCGGCTTGGCTTCACCGAAGCACGGAACAGTCGAGGTGGGAAGGGGCCTGTGGAGATGGCCTCTCAAAGCCCGGTCAGCAAGAGCGGGTGGCCCTCGGGCCTGTCCAAACAGGCCTCCAGGCGGGCCCGCCCCACCGCCCGGTGGACAGCAGCCGGGCGGCGTCTCGGCAACCCAGTGAGGTGACAATGTGGCGACGTGGCAACGCGATGATGGAACGATGCGCGATTGCGCTCTATAGCCGCTGGCTGGGGGACCGGCTGGGGCGGCCGCAGCTGGGTGCCTCTGGAGCGAGAGGTGCCAGCGCAGGGTCGCAGCTCCAGGAGAGCTCTTGGAAGAGGCCATGGAGCGCCGTGTCGCTGCTGGCGTCCGAAAGGCAGATGCAATGCCGAGCGCACCAGGGAAGGGGAGAGAGGTGAGCAGCGGGCCGCTGGAGGGGGCTGGGCCGGGGAGCCTGCGCCATGGGGGGGCTGCTCCGGGCCCTGGGGACGTGCCCTGTCTTGCAAGGGCCGTGCAGGAGGCCTGTTGAGCTAGCGCCTGATTGTCTCTGTCTTCCTAGTGCGGGCACAGAAGACGGGACCCGGGAGAAGGAGCTGCTGGGCTGATGGACCCTAGGCTGCTGGACCTCCCCCTCGGGTTCAAGGTCCCGATGCCGCCCGGCTGCAAGCCTGTCTTCTGCAGGGCAAAGCTGGGGGAAAAGGTAAAGGCAGTAGAAAGGGGTAGAAAAGCTCTGCTCTTTGGCGGGGTCCCCGTCACGCAGAGAAGCCCTCGTGGCCACCTGCCGTACAGCGGCAGCTGCAGCCCTTGCGTCGGACAGGGCTGGGGAGCCGAGGGAAGCGCCTGGCTCCGTGGTGCCGAGAGGAAGGAGGACTTGCCCGTAGTTCCAGGCTGGCCAGAGGTGGATGGAGAAGAGTGTTGGAGTCAGCTCTTCCCACTACCTTTCCCTTTCCACAAGGGCGGCTTGTGGCACCTCCCATTTTGCAATCGGACTGAATTGCCCGAGGAAAAGACCCGGCTGTAGGCACCGCTTCAGCTTAGCTCCTTCCAGCTGCAGCGCCGGGCACAGCCCTCTCACGCCCGCAGTACGCAGCTCCTTGTATTGCTACAGCAACAGTAGACAGCCCCCAGACGGAGGATGGGGGCACAGGGCCGCTTTTCCGTTGGAGAGTCTCGGAAGTAGAGAGACCTTTCCTCTGGGTGGGAAGTAAGCCCGGGATTAGCCTGTACCTCGGAGGTTTGGAAATGCCGCCCTGTGCGAGGGAGGAGCTCGGGGGTGCGTTCATCTCTGCTGCGCTCTGCTGCCCCGTTCCTAGTCCGGAACATCCCTCTTACAGCTTCACCGGCCCTCGTGCTACTTTGACCTGGGAGATCCCTACTGTCGCCTAACGCGCACAGAGTACAACAGCCTGCATGACCCGCACCTGCGGGTGTACCACAAGCGCAAAGTCAACATCCGGAGGCTGAAGAGAGGGGGTTACGTCACCGCCGACGGCAAAGTAGGTTTGGACGTCGTCGGACTGGTAAAAAGGCTTCCCTCCGAGCGGGGTTCCCCGAGCGCAGAGGGCGGGTGTGCAGGGGAGCAGCTGCCCTCCGAACCGCTGGGTTCGGGCCGTTTCGGGGAAGGCAGTCTGCGTAGCTGGCTTGACAGCACTCGGGGCATTTCTGCCCTCGTCTCTCCGCAGGTGGTTTGCACTCTGAAGGAGTTCAATGAGTACAGGGAGTACCTGGCCAGGCTCAAGCTGGAGGCAGAGAGAAGGTCGAGGCGAGAAGAGGTAGGCAAAGCTCAGTGTTGGCGGGCAGCGGCCGGCGGCGCGCTGCCGAGGGCTGGGGCTTTACTTGCCGCATCTCGGGGAGGCGGTCGGCGCAGAAGAGGCGAGGGCTGTGCTGCTGGGCCGGGCGTTGTGGCGGGGCCAGGACCAGCCGGCTCGGAGCCGAGCTAGCGCAGGGTGCTGGGGCGGGCACAGGCAGGACGGTCACGTGAAGCACGGGGAGGCCGGAGGGAAGCCCTTCTCGTCTGCCCGCGACGCGTGGCTGAAGCAGAGCGCTGGCCCGGGCCCGCGTGAAGCCTCAGCGCGCAGGGGCGTGAGCGCTTGTCCAGGCAACAGCGAGCCACAACCTGCTGTCTCCTTTCAGGAAAGGCTTCGGGAAGAGCTGCCCAAATTAAAGGACGTCCCCAAGCCACTGGTAGCAAGCAACACATCTTGCCTGGCAGAGTGGCTGCTGCGCCCTCGGAAGCCATCTTGCTCACCTCCACCCAAGAGCAGAAAGGACTCCCTGAAATCGGGGCGATGCAGAAGAGTGAAAGCAGCCTGCGACGAGGGCCAAACCTGCTCCCAAGCTGAGCTGGGACAGGAAGGTGCCAAGCTGCCCCGGGGGGTCAGTAGCGATGCAGCCAGCGGGTTCCGAGCTGCCTCTGCACAACAACCTGCAGCAGGAGCCCAGAAGCTTGGAGAGGTGGCTGAGACTGTGGTGGAGGAGGTGTTTGAGAGGGTGAAGGCTCCTTGGGATCAGTGTGCCTGGGTTTTAAGGAGGGCTGCCCTGGCGATCAGAGGAACAATGAGCGGCAGCGCCGGAAGAGCAGAGCCGTTGGAGACTTCTCCTCCAGGTTGCTGTCAGGAGGTTGCCCTGCTGGCCAAAGAGCTTGCAGCGAGCATGTTGGAGAGCTTGGGCAACCGTTTGGCGTCCAGCACACCCAAAGCGTCCGAGCCAGGGCCGGCAGCCAGGCGGAAGGAGCAGCCTGTTGCCGAAGGAGCCAGCCGAGTGGGCAAACGGGAGGAAGAGAAATCGGGGCAGGCGGAAATGGCAGCTTCCGACGGAGCATTTTCAGAGGCTTCCCTTGCCAGGCTCACCAGAGAAGTTGTTGACGGTGTTTGCTGCACCATGGAATCCTTTGTGGCTTCCCCGTTTAAACAACACTCTTGCTGCAGCGATTCCAAAATCCTGGAGCTTCCCAGGGGAAATGTCTCCAATAGGCAGCCGCAGCCACCCCAGACACCTTTCTCAAGGCAGGGTGGGGAAGAAGGACGAGGATTGCCCAGAGCGTCTGAACAGCGGAGCCTGGCAGCAAGCAAGGGAGCAAAGCTGCCTGTGTCGCAACCACTGGCAAACACAACCGCTGCCGATGACTTGCGACTGAGCCGCACGGCTGCCAGGGAGGGCATCCAAACTGCACGGACCCCCAAAGTTCATTTTGGAAGCCGTGTAGCAGAACCGCCAAGACCACGAGATGGAAAGGAGAGCTGTCCCGCTGAGAACGCCCTCCCCGCCACGGGCGCACGCGTTTCCAGACAGCCCGTCCCCCCAGCAGGTCCGAAGCCGCCTGCCCAGACAGGAGCACGGCGCAGATCGGTGCGCGTCACGCACTTGTCCGAGGCGAGCCCCAGCAGCCCGTATGAGAAGCGAGGGCGTTAGTTGGGAGGCTTGTGGACGACGTCCTGAGGAGGCGTGTGGCAAGAGAGGTGCAGAGCCCCTGGGCAGCTCCACCAGGCACCAAGGACAGACCTTACACCCTTGTGCTCGCAATAAAGTGTTCACTCGCAAGTGCTTGCTTGTGCCTACCTTCGTTCAAGCCAGGCCATACTGGGCCTGGGCGTTTTCCCTGCTATAACCTGTCTCATCCTCTTCCCCCCGACAGCCTCTCTCACGCTAAGGCCCAATTTGACAGGGAATCTTAACCAGGGAGGCGAGAAGTAGCCAGCATTTTTGCCTCGTTTAGCAAGCTTTGCTGCCGGGCTGGTGGAGGGACGGGTCCCGTTCTCGGAAGCCTGCTTTTCACATTGTGTGAAGGGTAATGTTGGTCTTTGCCTCGAGAGCCTTTTTCCAGGGCCCTTTCTCCTCCGACCGAGCTCCCCAAGCGGCTCTGCACGAATACTTCTCGCCGCTCCGGGGACGGCTCTGCCACACGGCGTTTGGGTCTCGTCTGTCCGGAGCCCGGGGACGGGTATATTGCGGAGGCCCAGAATCGTGCACGTGAGCAGGTTCAGGCAGGCGGTGCCAGGGCTCACCCCAAGGGAGCGGGGGGAGCAGCCCCCTCTCTACCGGGAACTCGCTACGCTGCGGTGCCGCAGGCTGGGCCCTTGACCCTGCGAGGTGCAGCATCCCCTGGGGAAGGGAGGCCTTCGGCCCCCCGCGGAGACAAGTCAAACCCTTGGCAGGAAGCAGGGCCTGGCCTGCCCCGCTTGCCCCCAAAGCCCGTTGTCCGTGACGCGCTCAGCACTGGCGGCTGGAGCTGGACCCTGGGTGGCAGCCCATGTGCCCGGTGCCGGCTACTGGCGCGGGGGCGAGTGCCTGCATCTTCCCCAGAGTGTGCGGGGGGAGGTGGGGTGGCTGGTGGGAGATTTGTCGTCTGCCAGCAAACGTCAGGCTGGACCAGCTGGCACAGAGGAGGCCCTGGGTGCGGGCTGGTGCCATCTGGGACAGTATTTGCATCCGCAAATGGCACCTGGAACGGTGTCTGCAGCCACACTGGCATCTGCATCTCTATTTGTGTCTGCAATTGTACATGCATCTGCAAGGGCACCTGTGGTTGTATGTGCATCTGCAGTGGTGTCATCTGCATCTGCAAGGGCGTCTGCAAAGCTGTCTTCAGTGGTGTCTCCCCCCAGCAAATGTTCTTCTTCTACTGCCTCTGCATCTGCAACGCCATCTCCAATGGTCTGTGCATCTGCAGCAGTATCTCCATCTGGAATGGCCTCTGCACCTGCGATGGTATCTGCACCTGTATGGGCATCTGCAATGGTCTGGGCATCTGCAGCGGCGTCTCCCTCTGCCATGCTGTCGGCATCTGCCATGCTGTCGGCATCTGCAGAGGTATCTCCATCTGCATTTCCATCCTGAATTTCATCTGCGTCTGCAACGGCCTCTGCAAAGATACCTTCCTCTGCAACGGTATCTGCATCAGCAACGCTGTCTCTATCTGCAAGGGCCTCTGCATGTCCCGTTTTGTCTCCATCTGCAGCGGCACATGCAGGGTATCTCAGCACAGGAAAGACACGGGCCTGTTGGAGCGGGGCCAGAGGAGGCCACAAACGTGCTCAGAGGGGTGGCACAGCTCTGCTGTGAGGACAGGCTGAGCGAGCTGGGGTGCTTCGGGCTGGAGCAGAGAAGGCTCCGGGGAGACCTTAGTGCAGCCTGCCAGGGCTTAAAGGGGGCTTCTGAGAAAGCTGGGGACAGACCTTTTAGCAGGGCCTGCAGCGGTAGGACAAGGGGTAACGGTTTTAAACGGAAAGAGGGGAAGATCTCGCCTCGATCGAAGGAAGACATTTTTGACAGTGAGGCTGGTGAAGCACTGGCCCAGCTTGCCCGGAGAGGTGGTAGATGTTCCCATCCCTGGAAACATCCCAGGTCAGGTTGGACGGGGCTCTGAGCAACCTGATCTAGTTGAAGGTGTCCCTGCTCATGGCAGTGGGGTTGGACTAGATGGCCTCCAAAGGTCCCTTCCAGCCCAAACCATTCTATGAGTCTAGGAGTCTATGATCTGGAGGGGCACCTGCATCTCCAGTGGCACCTCCGCCTGCAATCGCATCAGGAACTGCATGTGTTTCGGCAGGGGTGTCTGCGTCTGCCCGGGCATCTACACTGGCACCTTCATCTGCAACGGCCTCTCTAATGGTTCCAGTATCCGCGTCTGCAGTGGTATCTCTGTGGGTACCTGCGTGCCTCGTTGTGCCTGTGTCTGCGTCTGTACGGGCACCTGTATGTGCATCTTCAGTCGCATTCGGACCACACCTGTTTACCGGCGCCTCCATCAGTAACGGTATCGCAAGCGGGGGCTGGAGTTGTAGGTGTAACGGAAAGTGTGCTTGTATCTGCAACTGCACGTGTAATCGTGTCTTTATCTGTAATGGTATCTGCAGTCGTATGCGTACTGGTTTGTGCGACTTTTCTTGCATGAATAATTTTGCGGGGTGTGGTGTCTGTGACGCTAATTGTGTCTGTGTTTATATATATTTTACGCCTGTGTTTGCAACTGAACGGGTGTATGGGCCTTTAGTTATAATGGTGCCGGTGTGTGCTGGGTTTGGCTGGCATAGAGTTAATTCTCTTCATGGGAGCTGTATGGTGCTCTACTTTGGATTTGTAATGACAACAGTATCGATCACACAGCTCTGCTTTAGTTACTTAGTTATGAGTAATGTAGTTAGCTATTTGCAAGAGCTCTTTGTGGTTCAAGAAGCCCTAACCATGGCATAAGAGCTCTTACAGGCGGGTGGAACTCAGTGCTGCACTCCATCAGAGGGGTGTAGTGCTTTTTCTTATATGTACTGGTAGTTGTGAGCTACAGAGGCGGGAGAGATACTGGTTCTAACCGCTGTGGGTGCTTTTCCTGCAGCTGGAATACACTTCGCACCCCGGGCCGCGGGCAAATGCTTGAATGCCCTTTCTCCACATTTCCAATATTGCCCAGGTAGTTGTGTCGATAGGGCAGTGTAACCTGCACATAAATCTTAATCATCTAAGATCTATTTCCTGTCACAGGCTTAGTCAGTGCTGCATCTGGTGTTTTAGGTAAGCCGGTGAGGCTTGGACCCAGATGAGGTGACTCAAACCAATCAGGATCCCATAGGACACCAACATTCTCTAACTGCCTTTACTTTGATTACGGCTGCCTACAGAGCACCAAGTTAATTAATCTGCCAGGAACCCACCACTTGCTCCTTCTGGCAGCCGCAATCATGGCTTCTTTGGCCAAGAAGGTCATACATATATCTGTGGGAATATATATTCGCACATCTTCATGGGAAACATCATCAGAATCCTTCACAGACAATTGAGACGACTGATGATCAAGCACAGCACCGATGTGAAGACTAAACCAGTCCTTGTCCCTCTCTGAAATGTTACAGTGCCAGAAACTTGTGGACGGTGTTAGAGAAACTGTAAAGCAAACCTCACACCAATGCTGGTGCAATTCTTGCCTACAACTTGGTCCGTACCCTTAGGAACATTGTGGGGCACAGTGTGCTCTCAACTGGAAGAGCTGGACTCCTTAATCAGCAGCTACGACCAAGCTGTTGCGTACCAGAACCACGGGACTATCGCTGTCAAAGACGACACTGGCCGGGTTGTCAGCATCGCAACAGAAATTGAACTGCTGGACATCACTGGTGTGATCTTCTGTCCGACTCTGCTGACTTTGGGCGATGGTGGAGACCAGACTGCCAAGCTGGAAGGTACAAAACATCAGCCGGTCCCAAACGCCTTGGGAGCGGATCCAACAGCAGCCGGACTGCTGAGGCTGTGGCGCTTCCCAGAGAGATGCGGGGGACGCCCGCAGCGTGGCGGAGCAGGGAGGAGGAGCACCCTGGCCAGGGAACTAGCCCTTTTTCTTGATTAGCTCGCAAGCGCAGGAATTAAGCGTTACTTAAGTGTAAGCTCTGCAGCCTCAGGGCTTGAGTGGCGGATAAGGGAATCCACGTAACAGCCTGGTCTGGGCAAAGGGGACTGAGCCCCGCTTGCCGTGTGTGTTTGTTGTCTTTCTTCACGAGCTGCTGACAGCGAGCTTCAGTCACAGAGCAGGCTGTCCTGGCAGTGGGTTTGCAGTTCTGTCTGCCACAGCGTGTTTTCTCTTTTCTGCTTGCAGCCCGTCCCGTTCGTGCTGCAACCGGGGAGACGAAGCGCCAGCGACGCCACCCGCGGAGCTCTGGGTTTCGCACCAGACGGGGCCTCCTGCTCCAGCGCAGCCAAGGGCTGAAGCTTGAGCTTTCAGCCGAAAGCTGCCGCTGCTCCGCGGGCTGCCCTGGCCGAGGGAGCTTCCCCGTGCCGCCGCGGTGCCAGCCCCCCCGCCCCAGGGTGCCCACACGCCCCATCGCCGCCCCGGTGCCAGGGGCTGCATCCCGCCGCTCCTGCTCTCGCGGACGCTCCCCGGAGCGCGTGCTGCCCGCAGCGCTTTGCGCGGCCGTTAACGGTCTCCGCGCAGAACGCGCCGGAGCAAACCTCTGCCTGGGCGGCCTCTCCCCCGCGGCAGCCCCGCAGCCCGGCGCGGCATCGTCAGCGAGGAGCGAGAAGGGAAGCGCTGCCACAGAGCGGCCCCGAGCGAGCCCGGCGCTCCCGGCCCCCGGCCCGGCTCCCGGTCGCGCCCGGCGGGCAGGGTGAGCCGCTCCGCCCGGCCCGGCAGGCGCCAGCCCGCGGCCCGGAGCCGCCTGAGCTCGGTCCGCCGGGGCCGGCCGCGGAGCGGCCCCCGCTGCGGGGCCCGTCAGGCGGCGGAGCCCCGCGGGCGGCGGGCCCGGCGGGCGAGCGGCGCCATGGCGGCGCGGAGCCAGGCCTCCCTGCGGCGCCGGCTGCAGAGCTCGCAGGAGGCGCGGCAGCGCCAAGCGGTGCTGGTGCGGCTGCTACAGGCGAAGGTGAGGAACGCGGGCGCCTGCCCGGCCCGTGTCGAGAGCTGCCCCGGGCCGCCACGGCTCCCTGTTGCCCGTGTGGGCAGCGCCGGGCAGGGCCCGGTGCTGGGGCTGTCGGGACCGGGAGAAAAGCCGGGGCAGGAGTAGCCGAGCCCCTCACAGGCTGCAGCCGCACATGGCCGTTGCGTGTGCCCATCCAGGTCCTGCAGTACCGGGCTCGGTGTCGAGAGCTGGAGCGGCGAGCGGGAGCAGCAGGGGTGAGTGTGCAGGTTGCGGACGAGAGGTCGCCTGCGTAGCATTCGTTGACGCAGACAGCACAAAGCTCCCCGAAGCCGGGGCAGAGGAAAACGAGGTTCTGCCACCTGAGGCTGGAAGGAAGCCCTGTACGGTTGCCCGTCGGTGGTTTGTCCGGTTGCCGCTCATAGAGCAGCCGGTAGGCGCAGAAATGCCCCTCCAGAAAAGCCTGTCAGGAAGGCTTTTAGCTGCGTGCAAGAGGGCTTTGCTGCTGGAGCAGCGTTTGTCCTAGGGCTCGGGAGAGGGCTGTGCTGCCTGGTACGCTACATGGCTGTCTCTGAAAAAGAGCCGCTTGAAACATGGCATGTTGGAAGGCGAGAATGCTGGCGTTCCACATGCAGAGCCGGCTCTGCGCTTTTCTTTCTGCTTCATGGCTAAAGTGAACCCAGGAAACGAAGGGCAGGAGAGTGGGAGAGCGTTCCTGGGGTTCGGGTCAAAGTGAGCGCTCGCGGTCATGAGCTGAGGATGCCTCGCTGTGAGAGTGCAACAGTGGGAGACTGAGGAGAGCTGCTGCCATTAGCTAGTAACGCCCCTCTCCTCCCTTCCTGTCCGTAGTCACAACACCGTTACGCCGGGAAGGAGCCCCGAGCTCCTGAGATGATAGCCAACAAAGGGAGGGGAAAGCGATGGGTGCTGACAGGAGCGAAGGAAACAGGAGAATTTGACTAAACATGTCCTTTCTCCTTCAGGGCTCCCTTGCAGGCAGGTGGGAAGCCGCCGAAGAGCACCCCCTGAAGAAAGCACTGCTTCAGTGGGAAGAGGAGCAGCAAAGGTACCAGGAAGGAGCGTTCCCTCATACTTGATACACTGGATGCTCGTGGAAGTGAGGGGAAACCTGTCAGTGCTACCTGGTCACCCCAGGGGAAGCGGCTGGGCAAGCTGCTTTGAAAGGAGAAGGGTCCACAGTCTGTTTTCCGTGGGGCAGTCCTAGGGGTGTGTGCTGAACAGCTCTGTTTTGGGCGGGGGGCTATTCCGGGCGACATCCAAAGGACCCTTTCCAGCCTAAGCAAATGAGCTTGCCCTCACAGAGAGCTCTCAGTTAATGCTAGAAAGCACTTCTACTGCCTCTCGGTTTGACAACAAAGTCTGTGTGGAGGGAGCTGGGAAATGACGGGGATGCTGCTTGTGGATAGCAGTTGTTCAGAGGCCTCATTGCTGTTTCTCCCTTTCAAAGGTGTAAGAAGCTGGCCAAAGTGAACACTGTCCTGCGGGAGCACCTCGATAAAGCGAATGAGGTTAATTCAGCCCTCAGAGAAAATGTTGGAAAACTGACGGCGGATTGGATGAGGGCCCAGCAGGAGCTGGAATTGAGGGAAAGTGAACGGCGCGCTGAACGTGAGGTAAGGAGCGGCTACGGGAGCGTCACGGGCGATGCCAGGGTGGAATGCGAGTGCGTTTTATTTGTGGCCTAGAGGACTTGCTGTGGGAAGGTTGTGGCTTTGTTGAGGCTGTGTTGGTGTTGACGAGCAGAAGCCAGGGGTGTGAGATGGAGGAGTGTCAGCAAATTGTGGTGATGGAATGTGCCCACCTGCTGTGAGCGTACTGCTCGGTCTTGGAGGCAAATGCTTGCTGTTGCTGGGCACTGCAGGGCAGTCACAGAGGACCGCTCATCTTTTTAATAGTCCTGAGGTGTCTGTCTAGAGCAGTGGAGACCAGAGAGGACTGTGTGCTTTGAGGTTCAGAGGAGCCAGCAGAAGAACAAGGCAGGCCTCCCTTACCTCCCGTAACAGCCTGTTGGCAGGAAATCTGACGCGGGTCTCGGAGGGGCTTGTTTTTGTCTTCCTCCACCACGACCGCTGGACACCTCAGCAAGGCGAGAGGAGGAATCGTGATCAGTTTGCTTTGCTGCTGTCCACTCCTGCAGGAGGAGCGTGGACGTTCCCTTCTTGGCAGTCAGGTGGCAGGTCTGCTGAGGATGCTTCTGTGGTGGCTCCTGAGCCCTTGATGCCCCTGTTGCAGTGGTTGCTAAAGGAGACCTGGGGATGGTGGCTGTAGTCTCTCCTGTGTAGAGAGACTTGTGCAGTGGCAGCGAAGGCTGACTTGGCATTTCTTTTTGTCTTTGCACGTTCAGCTTTATGACAGCTACTTAAGGGGTGAACATAACCGTCTCCTCGGCCTGTGGTGCCAGGTGGTAACCTTCCGCCGTCATTTCCTGGCAATGAAGACTGCCACTGACCGGTGAGTAGAAGCTAAGGCTAGAGCTCTTGCAGAAGAGCTGTAGCTTCCCTTCACACCTGCTTTTTGAGCCTCGATGTTAACTTTAGTTGTGGCTAAAGCTCAGATTTCTCCTAAAGCATTAAGCGTGCTTTAGGCTATTTTCAGAAGCATTTTGTTCGATGCTGGTTTTCAGGTAACGCTGAGGGGCTCGGGCTATAGGCAATGCAGGGGCCTTATTCAGGTGACTTGACTATGGTGATGTTTGGGCATATTCACAGAGACACAGGCGTGTGTGGACACATTGGAAGAGACTCACCAGCGCTATGCATGCCGCACGTAGAGCAGTCCCTTCTATAGAATGATGAAAATCTGCCTTAAATCTCACTGAGTTTCTTTTCCCACTGCTCCCGATGGAGAGATCATTCATGGATATATTTTTTTTTTTTCTTCTCAATTCCAGCTTACATTTATTCTGGTCGCTTTGTATGTGCTTAGTCCTGTACCAGCATTGCTGAGAGAAAGAATATCTTCTCTACCCTGTTTCTGCATTTATCCAATTAATTTTGCTTAGTCCAATACCTCTTTTTGTGATTGTTTTCTTGTATTTGGGCTCTCTGAAGTTCCTTTCTCACAGTTGCCTTCTACACAAACAAATGTAGCGTAGCCGTAATAGTACCTTCTTCTGGTGTCAGCATGCAGTTTATTTCCAACTCTGGGTTATTGTCAGCCATTTACCTTCTTTGGCGATAAGCCATCCTTAGTGTGTGGAGTGTGCCTGACTTACTATTCAATTCTTGTGATATTTGTGCTTTTTTTGCTACAACATTTTAAGCTTATTCTTACAGCACCTTGCTGGAATGTTTATTCTGTAGATATTGTTGTGAGCCTCTTAGCAGTCCAAGGGTTGATAATAATAGCCCGCTTAAGGCTGATCCCCTAGGTAGGTATAGAAGCTGGGGACCTTGGTAAAATGCCTTACATCTGTTGATGATAACTAGAGGATATTAATAAGAGAGAGCAGGAGCAACAGTTAATAAGAGTAATGAGAGGCTCATGAAGACTTCTGGCTGTGCCCTCCATTTCTTCCTCTCTCTGAGGAGAAAACAGGCTCATTTCTCAACCGTCCCTAGACTTGTTGCTCACCTGTCAAGATGTGTCCTGGTCCCAAAGTGTCAGATGAATGATTCGTCCGCAACGAAGATGTCATCTTTCCTGCCAGCTTTTACTGTTGCACAATTACGTGCTTCAGAGGTGAGTCGGCTGCTAAAGATGGTGGCGTGAACATGAGCTCTTTCTTTATTCTTCTTCAGAGATTTGTCTGAGCTGAAGGCAGAGCAAATGAGGGTTTCTGGATCTATACTTGTAAACTGCTCCCATCTAAAATCCGTCGTACAGCTCCGGCAGCCCATCACGCTGGGTAGAGCTGTCCTCAAGGATCGGGCAGAGCAGCAAGCGGGACAGGAGATAAACCAGGAGACTCAGGAAGTGATGAGCTTACAAGTCAAGGGGGACCTGGAGAAGAAGGAGCTTCAAGACAGGTGAAGGTGTTTTAAATGTGGCTGTTGCCAGCGTGATCTTTTGTGGCTGCTGCTTGGATTCCTAGCTGGGCTGTGCTCACGTTTAAAACACAGCCATTCTGCACAGCCTTGTTTCTGTCCCTCGTCAAAGTACTGCCTTCCGCAGAAAGGACAGAAAAAACGGTCTGAGTGACAGCAGCTCTTCTGAGTAAGCCCGGACTGGAAAAGAGATTGCGTCTTTCAGTGCTTTTGCCGTTAAGTGGTTCTTGGTGAGCGGTTGAGACCAGTATAAAGAGAGCTCTGTCTCTCGTACAGCCCTTTTGCTAGCCAGGGCTGTGCTAAAGGGAGTTGGGAGGCATTTGCCCAGGGCCATCATAAGCAGTGTAGCACCTGTGTACTGACAAGTCCTTGCAAGGCTGAGTGCAGAAGGCCTCTTTGGGGCAAGAAGTGCTGTTTTGCAACATTGAGCATATGAACCTGTAGAGATGAATGCTGCCCTTGCTGTATTTTCTGGGTTGAACTTTCTCTGCTATGCTTCTGGGAGCTGCTGAGCTCTTTAACAGGCGATGGTGTGCAATGCTTCTGGAATGGCACGTGGACCTTCTGTTCTCAGGGTGGTGGAGCTCTCGGCCTTGCTTGTACAGTCTCAGAAACAGAATGAGGAGAAGGAGACGACCATGAGGACACTTCACGACACCGTGGAGATTCTAGTATGTTTTCCCTTTATCTGGGAGGTGGCACAGCGTTTGCTCTCCAGGCTCAGCACAAAGAGGTGTAGCTTCCTCAAGAGAAAGAGTGGCAAAGGTGCTAACTGTCTGGGAACGTCAGGCACATGGCCCAATATTCCTCGTGCGTTGGGCCCATGTGGAGTCAGTCCAGGTGCAGGCAGTGGCAGGGGGGCTGGAGACAGTTCAGGTGTCTTCCTCAGGGGGGTTGCAGCGGTGCTATTGTGCCTGTGGCTTTCAGTCTCTAGGGATGAGAGTTCCTTGGAATGGACAGCTTGACAGCAGTCTGTAGAAACTAGCTGTTGGTCTTTCTCCTCTTTGTTTTTGCAAAGAAGAAATTGAATAGATGTGGGAGGGAATATACTGGAGTCACTAGGGCTGAGGCTTATCGGCATGGCAGTGCTACTGAGGATGGGAATGCTACAGAGGGGAGCAGCTCTCCCCTGCCCACCCTTGCCTTATTGTTCCCAGGAAGGAAGTCGATTAGAGAAAGAATATGAAGCTTCATTGACTAGAAGTGTCAAAGAAGAGAATCTTTCCCTCCAGAAGCTGATAAAAGATATAATGGAGGTGAGTACAGAGTTCAGAGACTCATAGAACCATGGAATAGTCTGGGTTGGAAGGGGCCTTTAAAGATCACCTAGTCCAACCCCCCGGCAGTGAGCAGGGGCATCTTTAACTGGATCAGGTTGCTCAGGAGTTGGGACCACAATCGCGGAGCACTTGTGGCCACAGGGACAAAACTGCTTTGTTGACTGAAGAAATGAGAGAATTGAGTTTTGAATGACTCTAGGGTGAAGTGGGGGGAAAAGGAGAAATAGATAAAGGAAGCCCAATAGAATGAGCAAAGAGTAACGGCTTGATGCGGGCTTTCAGGTGGTGTTAGATGACAGTGACAGTACGGTCAGCATTACCTGCCCTGAGAGTTCCCAGCATGCAGAGCCTAGCAACATCCTCTCTTGTCTGAGCCCCCTTGATGCAGAGCGTGCCTTTGTATTGGTTCAGGAAGCACTGGCAAGGAGGCGAGGAGCAACACAGGTGAGAATTTCTGCTTGTCTTCCCTGCTGGCTCAGCTGCTAATGCCATGCTTAGCTTGACAGCTTTCCATTTACTTTGCCAGTTGAGCCAGTTCCTTTCTAGCCTGCCCACTCTTGCTATTGAGTATTGCTACCTTGAGTATTACCTTGGCAGTCTCGCCAGCTCTGTGTTCTACTTCTTTTCTCTCCTTGATCTCCACCCCCTCGTGACAGCTTTTGCCTTCAGGCGAGCTGTCTCTCTGCTTGCTGCTTCCACTCCAGCTACCTGGAGCCATCTTCCCTGCTCCTTATGGCTTTTTTGTGCTCTTTCCCTGCCCATTCCTTGCAGGCCCTAAGAGAAGAGCTTTCTGCCAGGCAGGACTCTCTCAATTTCCTGCAGCAGCAGCACAGACAGCAGGAAGAGAAGTGCAGGAAGCTGCAGCAAAGACTTGAGCAACTGGAGGAGGAATGCAAGGCGTCCAGCAGCCACCGGCAGCACCTCCAGGCTCTGGTAGAAGCCCTCCAAAGGTGAGTGTTTCCTCCTCCTCCTGCGTTCTAGAGGCAATCTGCTTCCAGTGCTGGGAGTCTGGAGGATTTATGGGCAAAGAACTCGCCTGCCCTGCCACGCTTGGCACTTTGTCATCCTCCTATCACTGCTTTTCATGCTCTACTGTGCATCGTAAGGCTGTCTTGGAGATTCCGAGCGTTGTTGGACTACAAGAGGCCTCCCTCTCGACATGCTGCTTCTCTGAATTGTGTTCTTTGGGTGCCCTTCCTAGCCACTGCTGCTCACTGAATGAAGGCAAAAGCCTGCCTTCCTTTCTCCTTCCCTCCTCGGTTACCTGGCAAGGGGGAGAGCAAGTTCTTCCTTACCGTGCTCCCCACAACTCCATCCTGGCATGATGAAAATGGGACCTGTGACTCTTCAGGCCTCTGTGTTCTTCTAACTGAGCCTTGTCTCTGCAGTGACTGTGCAAACCTTGAGCAAACCAGGGAAGAGCTACAGCAACAGCTTGAAGTAACGGAGCAAGAAGCCTCGCGTCTGCGTCAAAGTAACTCTGAACTGCAGTTGAAGGGAGATTCAGCCCAGAGGGAAAAGGTGGAGCAGCAACAGGCGATGGAGAGAGCACGTTGTGACCAGGAGCTCCTGTGAGCGTTAAAGCTTTCTCTGGGCAGGGGTGGGCATTGCTGGACTTGAGGAGGCCCACCGTAAAAGAATGAATTTTGCATGCTCCTCGTTTGTAGCACAGAAGGGTGATGGGACTGCGTGGGCAGGTCTGGCTACCTACTGACACACAGCATAGCTGCCTCCTTGTACTTTCTTTATGACCCTTTAAAAAAAGTCATTCCAAACCTGGCCAGAGTAGTTGCTGACAGGCATAAGCTGAAACAAGAGAGGCTCAGACTGGATTCAAGGAGTACAAAAAATTTGAACCATGAAGGCGATCATGCAGCAGAACAGGTAGCTCAGGGAGGCCATCCAGATGCCATCCCTTGAAATCTGGGAGACCCGAGTGGAGAGAGCCTCGAGCAACCTGGGCTGATCCCATAGCTGACCCCAGGTGCTTTGAGTTGAAGATTGGGCTAGAGGCCTCCTGGGGTCCCTGCCAGCCTGAACCATCCTGTGATCCTATGATTATTGGACTGGAAATTCATACACATCTCCTCCCCAAACAGATTGCAGGCTCTTCCTTCATCTCACTGCTGAAGGCAAGAGCAATTGTGGGAATATGAATCTGGACTTAGAAAGTCTGTCTTGCCCAAAGACGAACTTTGGAAAGTCTCGTATCCAATGTGTGGAAAAGGAGAGAGAGAACTAACAGGCAGGAAGCGGTTGAGAGTACCTGAACCTTTTGGAAACGTTCTGTGATTTCTGGAAGCTTGTTTTACTTTCTCAGTGACAAGTGTTTCACCTACATCAATGACAAAGAGTGAGGCAGCTCTAGTCAGGGAATTCCAGTATTTGTTAGGTGCAAATAGGAAGCTGTTGGAAGTCATTCAAACTGCCATATCTGGGACACAGGATGTGCTCTTGGTTTTGGAAATGAGCATATTTTTACATTAACCACTTGTTTGCCTTTCCCCTTCTCCTAGACTGAAGGACTTAGCCGCACTTGAAGGCAAACATTCATTATTACAGAGCGAGCTGGCAGTCGCGAGAGAGGCACTGGAGGAATCGCACCTTCAGAGGGATCTGCTGAAGCAAGAGAAACACGAGCTTACGGTGGCACTGGAGAAGGTATGGTCACCATCTTGCTAGGCAGCACTTGTGGGAGAGGGAGTTGTGATAACAAGACCACCGCAGATGCTGCTTCTGGCAGTAGAGAACAGGGACAACGTTGTTCTCCATCTTGGAAAACGGTGATCAGAGCACCCAGGCTCTTTGGGGTAGTTAGTCCCCACGTGCTTATTGGGAGCGCTGAACTGGGAGTATGTCAGAAACGCACGGGGGTGTGGGCTTGCTGCTTGAAGTCGGGGATTTTCCTGCTTTTATTGTCATGTTGTTCTTTTGTCTCTTCAGGCTGAGCAGTTGGTAGCAGAGTTGACCGGGGCTCACAGTGAGCTGAGTGCTGAAAATGCTGATCTGCATGTTGCAACAGCAACCATGAGCAGCATCAATGAAGCTCTCGCACTGGATAAAGTGCAGCTGAACAAACTTGTGCTGCAGGTGAGCAGCGCTGCCAAAGAGCTTGTGAGGTGTTTGTCTCCAGCTGCTGCTGCTTCTGAGACTTCTTGCCTTCCGACCGTACGGCTGACTGAATATGGACATGTTGTTCCTCTTCCTGTGCATGCCAAAGCTTCTTCATAGTAAACTCTGTATTTTATTTATACATAAAACTGTATTTTGTTTCCTCTCTGCTTCTGTGATTGTAGCTGGAGCAAGAGAATGAAGTTCTGTCAGGTAGAGTGGCCGACATGGCGAGAGCAAAGATGTCTGACCAGGAGAAGCTGAGCCTGTGTAAAAGAGCAAATGATGAGCTCTGCGCAGAGAAAGCCCACCTGGAGCAGCTGCTGCAGGAAGCAGAGGAGCAACAGGAGAGGCTGCAGGCAGAGCTGAGGTGGCTGGCAGAGGAGAAGGAAGAAATCCAAGAGAAACTCAGTCAGGTGAGACCAAAAACCTGGTGCTTCTGGGTGGGCATTGGGCTGCTTGGCTCAGTGAAGCTGCATCCGTTGGATTCTGCAGTGGTTTTGTCCAGGAGACACATGGCAGTGCTGGAGGTCATGCTTTTACTGTCATGTTTACTTCTTCTTGGAAACGTCTTGATGGCTTGCAGAGCTTTTGGTAAGCTGCAAAGAGACGATTGCATTGTCCATGAATCTGAGTGGGGCTACTACTCTCACATGTGGCCAAAGCAGCAAACTGTGTAGCTCTGAGTCCTTTTTCTGAGGTGAAAAGCAGGGCTGCATGTTCCTATTTATGTTTTTCATTGAGAAGTCTGCAACTTTCAAAACTCCATTTGTCTGAGCCTAGAGAGCGGGACAAAGCTGCAAGTCAGTGCCTGCTGTCATGTATTGCTAAGAGCGGCAGTGACATCCTGAAATTGTTGAAATGGTATTGTAAGACATACATGCAACTTTGTGGCTGGAAAGCTGCCTAGGGGAAAAGGACCTGGGGGTGCTGGTCGACAGCCAGCTGCGTATCGTCTGGCAGCGTGCCCAGGTGGCCAAGAAGGCCAACAGCATCCTGGCTTGTGTCAGAAACAGGTCCTGCCCAGCAGGACTAGGGCAGGCAGTGATCGTGCCCCTGTGCTTGGCAGTGGTGAGGCCCCACCTCAACTACTGTGTTCAGTTTTATGCCCCTTGCTCCAAGAAAGACACTGAGGTGCTGGAGCGTGTCCAGAGAAGGGCAACGAAGCTGGTGAGGGGTCTGGAGCACAAGTCTGATGAGGAGCAGCTGAGGGAACTGGGGATGTTTAGCCTGGAGAAGAGGAGGCTGAGGGGAGACCTTATCACTCTCTACAAGTACTTGAACGGGGGTTGTAGCGAGGTGGGTGTCAGTCTTGGCCATTATTAGGTGTGCGGTGGGACTCGATGATCTTAAAGGTCTTTCCCAACCGAAATGATTCTGTGATTCTATGGATTGTTAGAGTCTCTTTAGGCGTTGAGGAAGAAGAGGAGAAAGAGGTGATCACACAAGACTCTTCAGTCAGGACTAACTGATTTTGGTAGCCTGGAAGAAGAGCTTGGGAGAATCATGTCCCTGGAGGAGACTAGGGAGTTTGTCATCACGGAAATGTCAGTGTCACAATGTATGATCTTGGGTATTATGGGATAGCTTTGAGAGAATTGTTTGTTTCTGACGGTCTGTTCTCTGTTAGATAGCCTTAGTTTTGGAGTATGTGGTATGTTTGGCAAATACCCAGCAGCGGTGTTAGACTGAAGAAAAAAGCCCAAAAATTGTGGTTAATCTTCAAGCTGGAATACCAGCAAGGTATATTAGACAACTTGTTTGTGTAAGACAAGTAAACAGTGTTCTTGACATGAGCTACTGTGCCAACAGAGTCTACCATCTCTTTGGCCACATCAGCCAGACTTTAGACACCAAAGTAGGTGACACTTTGAGTATTTTCTTTTTCTAGAAGGTGAAACCATGTGTATTTTCACTTTCTCCCATGAGCAAAGATGCTTTTGCTCAAACCTTCCTGAAAATTTCCAGCACTACAATAGATCCTGGTAGAATGTCAGTTTGCAAGGTGGCAGTTCTGGAAAATGCAGAATTTGTGCATGAAAACACGTAGTGTGGGATACGTACGTTTGTCGTGAAGGAGCTGTGTGGTCCCCGGCACGCCAGTAGGGCCTTACGCATCTCTTCCAAGTTAACGGTGCCAGTGCCTTTTGGCAGCCCAGGGTATGAGCGTGGTATACAGCAGATGCTGTTAAGCTTTCAGCCCACAGTACAGGAGCTCTTTCTGCGGTAGCTGGTTCACCAGTGGCACTGGCTGGCTCTGCACAGAACTCCAGAGAAAGGGCTCTAACTGTATTTTGTCCCGCTTTCAGGTTTACCATCAGCAAGAGTTGGCAAGCAGTGGTCTGGAGCAGTTGCGCCAGGAGTCCTGTCGCCAAGGGCACGCGCTGGCCGAGGCATCCAAAGAGAAGGAATTGCTGGTGCATGAGAAGGCCGCCCTAGAGGTGCGACTGGCAGCCATGGAGCGGGACAACCAAGGCCTTTCAGAGCAGTTGGCGGAAACCAGGTAAAGGCAGGGAGGAGAGCCTAGGCAGGACGTTATTTAATGTCTGTAATTATAAAGGTAATCATTACACGAGGTTTTATTGCATCTTGCGTGCTTTTCAGATGTTTTCACCTTCCATGCACAGAAAATGGAAGACTCTCGAGCCAAAAGAAAAAAGAGTCTACCATGATTTGAGTGTTATTTTCTGACAGCTAAAGCTCCCCTGAGCCTTGGGCTCATGTTTCTGCCCCCTTGCACTTCACACAGGTGTGAAGTCCAAAGCAAGCCAACTTGGCTCTGCGTTGAGTAGCAATTAAACCATGCAGACATTTACTGAAACCTGAAGTTTCTCTCTAGTTTTGGTTTCTTGTTCTGTGCCTTTGAACATAGATCTTCCCTTAATAAGTAGTTTGGCATGGGATCTTCAGAATTCAAGGCTGTTGCGTACGGACATTGTGAGGAGGACACTGCCATTTAGGGTGAAGCTAGAGGCTGAAAATCTTGAGGGCCTTCTGTTTCTAAGCTAACTCCTGTCAAGTATGGTGCAGGACCTAGAGCTGGTTACAGCAGCAGCAGAGAAACCTCTTTTGAATTCTCACCAGTCTTTGGGGATTGTTGCCCATCACTGATGCCTGGGTCCTGGGCTCCTTACCACCTGCTGTTCAGAGACAGACGTTGCGGAGAAGTTATACAGGGAAGGAACAAGCTTCTGTGCTTCTGCTGTATCGGGTTTCTGAGATCACATGTGACAAGTTCTGCTTTTCCCTTCCACAAAGAAAAAGAGAAAAAGACTTGAGATGTTTGTCCTCGTCTTAGGTGTTTTTTAGAAGACTCCTGAACTTGCAGATCTGTACATTTGGTATTTGAGATTGATTGTCGTACTTCTTGACTTCTACACTTTACCACTCCAGAGTATGTTGTTAGCAAGGCTGATAAACGCCATTTTGACTCAGTGTGTTTCTTGAGAGCTGCTGCTTCTTTGGAGCTCCAGCTTCTCTTATTTGATCCAACTGAATTATGTTTGGTCAATTATTGGGCTGTTATTAAATTATTAAATGTTCAGCTCCTTTTTTTTTTTTTTCCGCCAAAGAGATAAATGCTATTTTTAAAAAGAGATCAGTTAGTTATGAAGAACCTTTGGCAATAGATAATGAAAAATCAGCAACTGTTCTTGCCAGATGCTGTTCTCAAGAGCCTTTTGTTGTCACAGTTTTGGAGTCCCATCTTTTCTGTTTTAGAGCCTGAGTTCTATTTATCCATGAAATGGGGCACATTTACTCTGGACTGCCCGAGATCGGCGTAATCAGAAATCTGTGCTTGTTCTCCTTCTTGGAGATCGATCCTCCGTTGTCCATCAAAGCAGTGAAATCCTCCCGTTGAGGGTTTTGCTGTTGTACCACTCGGGTGCCCCGTTGCCCTGAAGGACGTTACCCTGATGGCATCCCTGTACTAGTGAGGCGGTGCTGTGTATTGGAGGACGCTGGCACGCAGGGCGCTGTGTGAGGTCAGGGAGGTAACTGCAGCTCCTGGTTCCAGAATCCTGTGTATCTATGCACCAGCTGGTTGAAGTCTCTGGAGTAACAGTTTGCCTCTGCAGTACTACAGCTTCCTGTCTAAGGAGTGACAAGTCATTTGGGCTACTGCCTACTTAGTTAGCAACGTGGAAATAAAGGTAGCAAGTTTTTCTCTTGACCTTCCCAGCGTTTAAACGGAAGGATACCTGTCTCTCCTTTCAGATCGTTCTTGTTCAGATAAAATCTAGTTCTGATTTCTTACAAATGCTGCTACCAGCATGAGATTTTACTATATCACCTGATGTATTTCTTTGGCCCCTTTTAAATATAGGGAGTCTGGAAAACTACCTACCTATACCTATGCTATGAACAGCACTAAAAAGTCACGAGTCAGGGTAATACTCTTCTGTTTTCTGTGCTGCTGCAGAGCAACCTGGAAGTGCTGATGAGATTAAGGGCTGCGAGCAGAGGCTGGGCTTTTGCTTGCCGGCACAGACGTTGTGGGCACAGCTACCCGCGTGTCCTAGATCGGACAACAGCAATTTAAGATTTGTCTACTGAGATCAAACTCGGCTGGGCTTTTTTGCGTTACGCTAGGTCGTAAGGAAAGCCCGGGCATTCCCTCGGAGGGGCCTGCATTGCTCTTGCAACGGTAGAAATGTGATGTCTGTATACAAGTTTCCATGCAAGCCATTTTCCATCCTCAGGTGTAGGGACCTTGAACGACTTCCTACTGGCATAAGTCTGCGTGGATGTCAGGAGCAAGAAGCTCCTTTCTCTCCGTATTCACAACTTGCAGGTCTGTGAAGGAGACCCTGGTATCCAGCCTGTTTGAGGCTCAGCAGCACTTATTTCAGCTGGAGATCAGCAGGAGTCAGCTTGAAATCCAACTTCACGCAGTCAAGCAAGCCAAGGAGGTGATACAAGGTGAGAGCCTCATGTGCCTTGTTTCTGGTGGTGCCCTGCCCTAGGGAAGGTGGTATAAAAATGGCTCTGTGTCCGCAGTGCTTCTGAGGAGTGAAGGAGCTGGAGGCAGATCCCTCCTAGACCGAAATTCAAATGGCGTAAGGTCAGTAAAGTCAGAAGCGCTGCTTGTGTAGACTCTGAATCTTGCTGTTTGCCGTGTTTGCAGGGGAAGTGCAGTGCCTTCGATATGAGCTGGAAGCAGAGCGATCTCTCATGAAGCAGGAACGGGAAAACATGGCGCAGCAGCTCTTGCGGACAGAACAGCAGTGTGACAGTACCCTCCAGCTTCGGGAGGCTGATCATGAAGCGGAAATAAACAAGCTCCTGCAAGACCTGGTAGGAAACAATATGCTTCTGAATTCTTGATGCAAGCCTTGTGGGCTGGCTTCAGGAGAAGAACAGCCTGAGCATGTGAAAGGGCAGCAATCATCTGTCACAGGCCACACGTTGCTAGGCCAGGCAGCAGAGCCAATGGCTCGCACTTGAAGGCCCGTGAAGACCACGGGGCTATGGTGGGAGAGTATATGCAGCCACAGGTTCTGTGTGGGCGTAAGACGAGTTCAACAGAAGATTGGGTGGTCTCCACCCAAAGCGTGGCAGCTTACGGAACAGGCCCCTGGTTCCTGGTACTTCAGTTCGTGGCCTGTGTTGTGACTAGGGCATCAGGGTACTGGTCTCTTTCTCACCCTGCAGTCCACCTGCACCTTGTCATTGATGAAAAGGCAGGTGAGCTTTGAAAATAGAGACTCTGAGAATAGAGAGAAATCATGAGAAGAGAGGTGCTAGGAAACAGGCAGCCATCAAAGAGGGGAAGGAGACATCCCCTTTTCTTTGTGGTTGGACTCAATGGTCTTAAAGGTGTTTTCCAACCTAAATGATTCTATGGTTCTTCTCTGTGCTGAGCCTCCCTTTAAGTTCCTTGATGGGACATGATTTATGGATGGCAGAGAGCCACTGCTGTGCACTGTTGAGGTGGGGGTTTGTGGGAGGGATGAAGCTTTGCTTTTTTTTTGCGGAGCTTGTCTGGGAGTTCATCTTGAAGCCTTTTCCTCCACTCCTCAGGCAAGCAGAAGCAGAGCGGGGCAGAAAAGCAGAAAGAAGTGGCTGAGTGAATGTGATTCTGAGACAGGAAGAGGAGAGAGGTGACCCTGATGGCACGTGCCAGTAACTTGCTCTCCATTTGTGTTTACAGAACATCACAGAAAAGCTGCAAGCAGAGCTGGACAAAACTCGGAGAGAGATCAAGGCAGTGGAGAAGAGGCACAATGAGGAAATCCAAACCACCAAAGAGGAAATTAATACTGTTCTGCAGGAGAGGGATGCTCTACGAAACCAGGTGACTGGAACAGCAATAGATGACTCCAGTCATCAAACAGGTGGTCTCTCCCCTTCTTGCCTTTCCATTGCAGAGCAGCAGGCTGATGGGGTAGTCCCTCCGACTGCCACCTTACTGTGGTCTCCATCTCAGCTGGTCTGAAGGAGACTTACTGGTCAGCTGAATTGCAGCTGCTGCCCTGGACAGATGGGTTAGTCCCTCTGCCTGTTTGCCAGCGATCATCAGAATGGATTTCTGCTGGCCAGTTACTGCTAGCCATGTTTCGTGAGGTGGTTTTTCAGATGAACGTGGTGACCCACGTGGATTTTTCAACAAGTCGGCTGTATCCACTGTGAATCTAGTACTGTCGTGACAGGGTGAAATTTAAAGTTGTTCTGTCCCTTTCCTCACAGTGTGTGATATGTCTGGCAGTGACAAGCTGTAGTCTTTGACTGCTTTGTTCTGTTTTGCTTGAGGTGGAAGAGTTGACGTCTCAGTTAGCAGCCTCCAAAGAGTCCCAGCAAGTGATTGGCCGCAAAGCTCAGCAAGATCTGAGTGAGGCACAGGAACTGTCAAGGCAGAAGGTGCTGGAGGTTGTGCACCTCCAGAAGATCCTGGAGGAGAAGAGGAGTCAATGGGAGGAGGCAGAACATCAGAATGAGGAGCTGCAAGCGTGTCTGCAGTCCTTGCAGGAGGAAAGGAGTCGATGGGAAGAAGCGGAGCACTGCAACAGAGAATTTCAGGCTTTGCTGAAGGTCCTTGAGAGTGAAAAAGCCAGGTAAACAAAAGCCAGTGAGAGTCTCCCTTCTGTTTGATGGCTTGATGCCATTTCCAGATCTTTGCATATACAAGCGGCTCTGGCAGCATTTCCTAAAAAGCAGACTTCTGAACTACCCATGCAGAGATGTTTCATTCTCTTGATGCTGTGTTTCATTTTCTTCTAATCCTTCAGTTACTGTTTTTCTGAAGACGGTGGCTTTTGGAGTAGTCCTTCCCTTCAAAGGCGGTGTTCTTTTGTTAGGTCGGCACATTAATACTGATAAACGAGACTTTCAGGGGGTTCAAACCTGAAATGCACCGAAGGAGGCAGGTGGAGCTGCAGTACAGTGAGCTGGATTGATCCATCAGCTCCTCCTCGGGTCCAGTAAACTTGAAGCATTTGGGATCTGTATCGGTCTTCCATCCCGATACCTCTGGTTGGGAGAAGCCATCTTAAAACCATGGTTTTGAACTAAGCCAGATTCCCCTCTGAGACACCCAAGAAAGAAGAATGTTTCTGATTGCCATCTGTTTCCTCGCTCCTCAGAAAATCCCCACAGGTGTCTGGAGAGGCTCGAGCAGGGTCCCTGCCAGCCTCAGCAGCTGCAGATAGGACTGACTGTCCAAGGAGTGCACGAAAGAAGAGAAAGGGTAGGCAGGCTACTTCCCCTGGTAAAGTCCTGCCAGTCTTCAGCACATGTCTTCCCTGAAGAAGAGAAATAAAAGGCAGTGCAGTCTTGCTTCCCCTGCGAGGGATCCTGCGACTTCTATACGGATCTGAGCATTTCCTCCAAGCCTCCATTACCACGGCTGGTGTCAGCCGTCATTTCTCTAGCTGAAAGTGATATGGGTGCTGGCAAAACTCCCCAAGGATCACCTTGCTGTCAGTTGCTGCTCTTCCTATCAGGACATACAAGCTAGGGGGAGAAAATGTCTCTGCATTATTGACAAAACGTCTCCCTTGGCATCTCATTAGTCAGAAGAAAAACTTTCCTCTTCCCTGATGTCTTCATTTCAGGACTTGGTTGTGTTTCTATTCACATTCCCATCTCCAGAAAGATCGGGTATGTAGGCAGTAATTCCCCTTTCTTCTGTGGAAGCAAGCGTAGTGGGCACATGCTTGGGTGTGGCTGCCAACCTGCCTTAGGACTGAAGCAGCAGCCCGGATGTTTAGACAAACCTCAGCAGACAAAGCACTTTTCCCCTTGGTGGTGGAAGTCCTAAGAGTTTATTAAACGTTATGCCACGTAGCAATGAGTTGCATGCTTTGTCTGGCAGGCTGACCTTGTCTCTGGAAGAGAAGGAACTGAGCCTCAGAACCCTGGAAGAAAACAACCTTGCCCAGCAAAACGAGGTGTCTCAGCTTCTTTCTGCTGTTCACCAGGCCCAGAAGCTGCATTCAGACCACAGAAGGGAAATACAAGAGCTCAACAACCAGGTGAGCTAGGCACTAGCATCTTCTTCTCCAGGGACATAGAATCCCACCTTCAGCTTGTAGGCCCCAGCTTGTTTCCCCTCCCAACAACGTACACACCTGCTGTACTCTGCCCAGGGACTTTGCACATGGAGGTCAAGGCTGGATCTGCGATGTTCTGCCTGTGCTTTCCCCTATTCTCTCATGGTTCACGGCATTAAATCTCTGAGGAGAAACGGAAGGCTCCTTTGGAGCTTCTCAGTACCTCTGTTACAAACGTCATCCCCAGATGGCGTTTCTGCCTTCGACGGGCACTGAGCAGTCTGGTGAAACAGAAGTGGTTATGGCAGTCTGTGGAAGTCACTTCCATCTCAGCCGGTTCCTCGGGCATTTTGGAGATGCCCCATGAAGGATGCTGATTGTCTCCCTTTCACTTCTACTCCTGAGCATCCCTGGCAGCCCCTCTCTCCATGTGGGGATGCTTGATCTGCCACCTCACCTGCCAGCCACCCGCTCTCACACTCACCCCGCCCACAGAGCTTCGTTTCTGAGGTTGGAAAGCACGAAAGCCTGACAGTTTGATCGTTCCTTTGGGGATGGGGAAACCGCCTTCGGGCCCCTCAGCCTCCGGATACCTGTTTCTAGCTTATTTTGCTCAGTTTGAATCCTTGGCTTTGTGCCTTCTGTTTCCAGTGGTTGATTTGCTTGAGGTGATTTCTCCTTCATTGCTTCCTCTAGTTCCCGCTCCGCTGCCTCAGGAGCAGCAGTGTCCCTGAGGCTCTGTGCGTCTGTGTTCTAGATACAGTCACTGCAGGCGGTAGTGCTGGAGAAGGAGGCTGACCTGGCAGCTCAAGAGAAGCAGCTGCTGCAGGATCTGGAGGAGTCCCGAGCCGGCGAACGTTGCCTGAGGGAGACTCTGCGCACGCTGGAGGCTGAGACGTCTGAACTGCGCTTGAGGCTTCGTAGCACAGAGAACAGAGCAGAGGCATTGGCCGCGGAGCGTCAGCAGGCTGACAGCGCCCGCTGTGAAGCGCGATCCCAGCTGGAGCAACTGCACTTGGTTCTCCACCACACGATCTGTGACAGCAGAGACTTGGTCGCTTGGAGCTCAGGCAAGTGTGGCAGACTGGCTGAGCAAGTCCATAGAGCACGTACAGGAGAGCAGATGGAGGGAGGGGTGGTTCGCTGTAATCCCGATGTGGTAGCCTCATCCTTTCCGCTTCGGCTGCCTCAAGCCTCGGGAAGTCTTGAAAGCCTGTCATCGCTGCAGAGAGGCAAGTCCATGTTTGTACATGGAGAAATGACCAGCATGAAAACGAAAGAGGGCCCAAGTCATGCCAAGTCAGAGGGCACGTGCCTTCTTCCTTGGGGCAGCGCTGGCTTTAGCGGTCATCCAAATAACGCTAGCCTGTGACACACGTCTTGCTGTAATGTGAGCTCTCGGACGACGTCAAAGGCACCGCCACCTTCTCCTGTGTAGAAAGGTGGCCTTGTTGGTTGGAGGCCCTTCAGTTAAAGCTTGAAACAGAATGGCTTCTTTCTTCAGAACAGGGACATGTGTGGGGCCAAACTGTTTCTCAGGCCAGGGACCCCCCTGCAGAGCTGACAGTGGACAGAGTGGCAGCAGCCCTACAAGACCTGCGTCAGCACCTGAAGCAGACTCAGCAAGATCTGGTAACGTATGTCTGGTGCAGCCAGAGATCCCGTCCCTCGGTGGGACAGAACCGACGAGCAGAGTGCCCAAGCCAGAATGGGGGTAAATTCTTGTAGGGCAGGTTGGCTTGCTGCCGTGGGGAGTAAGGAGAATGATGATAACAGCTACCATTACTGTCCAACACCCCCTCCTGCCTTGGCTACTTCTGCCTTAGCGTTTGCACCTCTTTGTCTCCTGCCAGCAGTGAGGTGATGCTTCTCTTCTCTCCTCTTCCAGAATGATGCGAGGAAGAAGATAGAGGACTTGGAGCTGGAGCTGAGCAAGAGGCAAGCTGAGAGGGACCATTTCAGCGCCCACAATCAAGAGCTGCAGAAACAGTTGTCTCAAAGCCAGGAAGGTACAGCTTCTCCTTTCCAACCCACTGACCCCGTCCTGTCTCACCAGCGGGGTTCTCTGATACCAGGCAGAGGGAAAGTGCAGTGCCCAGAGATGGGAAAGGGAGTAAAACAACAAGCAAGAGACTTCTCGGTAGAACTACTAGTGGAAGCTTTTGAGAGAGAAGGATCCAGTGGCTGGCAGTGCATCTCGCTGTGCTACCGGTGACACATGTGCAGAGGTGGTGCCTTCGGGTCACGGGTCACTGCTAGGTAGGGGTAGCTTGATGCCTCACAGCATCCGTCTCCATATGCTCTGTAACAGCACCAACCTGCAAAAAGGCTTGTCTTTAGTGACTTCCTTTTCCTCTTACGTGGCAGATTCACCGAGCGTTAGTTCAGTGTTAAGTTCCTGCGTTATTGCATCCTTTCTTCCGCTGCTTTTCCTCGTTCCCCGGTGCCTCGTGCTTCTGCATCCTTCTTACCTGTTTTCTTGCTGATACTGATTTGGTGTCTGAGCTTAGAGCCATAGCAAACACAGGTTCTGACTTCCCTAGCCACTTCTTACTTACGCCTTTGCTAACGTGTTCACGTTGGGTTTATCTATAAACTGTTTTTCACATGTAGCTAGTCACCTCTTCCTCTAATCTGCAGGCCATCCCAGAGCCTCCAGGGCTATTGGCCTCTCTACATCATAGCTGGACAGGCATCCCTGCTCCTTCCTCTGTCATTGTTTTCCCACTCTCCCCATCAGAAAAGCTTTTTCATCTCATCGCCTTGTTTTCCGTGTCTCAGACTGCAGGAACAGGGAAGGGTGGGCATTGCTCATTGCCTCTGCCACAGGCTGTCGCCTGCTCATGTCCTGCCTTTACGTGCTCAGCATTTCTTCATGTTCCCGCTCTGAGATGGCACTGCTGGTCATTTTTCAGACTCTTTACAGGAGAGATCGTCTCAGGCCTTAGATCATCCCTTTTTCTGGAACAGCCGTAGTTTTACCACATGTGTTACATATGATAAGAGCTTCTGTACTTTAAATTCTGCCATTGGATGGATCCTGCTTGGCCCACGCCTCAGTTCTTTTCCTCTTTAGTTCCTGTCTATCAGTTTGGTCTATTGGCTTAGTTTTAGTTCCTGTCTATCTGTAGTCCTCCTTGCTTCAGGTCTCGGTCCTGGTGTGATGCTCAATTGTTCTGGCCTTGCTGTTGTCCTAGTATCACTGGGATACTTCCTTTCTTCTTTTTTCTGCCCATGCACAACGTACTGCCCAGCGTCCTTTTGGACAAGTAGCAAAGTGCATCTTCAAGCACAACACTGACATCTGTTCTTTTCTCTAACGTCTCTTAAGTCTTCCTGGTCAATTAGCTGTGTTATAGTCAGTCTTTGCTTTTGCTGCTGCTTCCTTTTCCTTTCGCGCACTAGATCTGGCTCTCACCTGCTGTCTGTGTCCTTGCTTCGTGGACGTTGGTTCAACCTGCTTCTGACACTGTGGGTGATGTGCTGCCATGCCCTTAGCCCCGGCCTTTCAACAAGCAGAAGAGCAAACACATTTTCATATTCTTCTGAACCTTGCCACATTCCATTCTTCTTTTTTTTCTCTGCCTGGAAGTTTCCTGTACTCATGTCTACTTTGAAAGCCCGTGTGGGCTTAGTCCTGGAAAACACAGACAGGCAGAGAAAAAATGATGTTTTCTCGATAGGGTGCAAATCAGGGTTTGGTTTTGCTTCGCTTTTCACCTTCTCCTTCTCCTTCCCCTTTGCTGCTGCAGAGACACAGATGGCAGAACGCAAGAAGAACTCTCTACAAGCTGCCTTGCAGGAAGAGGCCACTGCTCTAAAGGAGGAGGCTGTGACTCTGCATCAAGAGGTGGCATCTTTGGCAAGGAAACTGGAGAGTACCGAGAAGCAAAGGAAGGATGTCCTGGTGAGGCTGGCAGATGCCGTGAAGCGCCATTCCTTACACTTTTTTTTTGCCTTCTGTTACTAATTCTGAGGAGCAACTTTTTCCGTTGGAGAGCTGATTTTGGGTGGTGGTGTACAGGTTCAGTCCAGATGTGAGAAGATGCAGAGTAGTTTCCCTCATTTTCCCCTTCCTTCCACTCCTCCTTCCTTGTTTCCCAGGCTTTTGCTTTCCTGCCAGGCCGTGTAGCTGCATTAGCAGGGTCATCGCCTTGGGTAAGAGAAGACAGTCCAGAAAGGAGAGATTGCTAGGATGACCAATGTCACAGACTATGTGGAGAGACCACAGACCACTACAAGAGCAGAAGAATACTGCTTAGACCAGTGGTGTTTTTTCTGGTTTAACATTTCCAGTTGCGTTCTTGTGAATAAGTAGGAAAAGATGCCATAGTCATAGAAAACTCAGTTATGATTTGGGGTGTTTATTTTCCTCAGTTCTGAAGATTTCTATGCTTGAAGCTTAAGTCAAAGTAATTTCCAAACTTGTTGCTTACCTTGCTTACTTACTTACCTTGCATGGTTTGGCAATTATTGGTGTCCAAATCCATATGTAGATTTCTCAATGGATCAGGAAAACAGGGGGAGAAGACAAAGCTGGATAATAACAGAAAGTTGTTCAACATTGCCCGTCTGAGCACAGACAGCGGGGAGAAAACAGAGGCATTTGGGAAATGAAAGTGCTGATCCAGCTAAATATGCATGTCTGCAAGGGGAAAACTAGTCCTGATTTCAGCCACAGAAACGCAGAGTGATAGACTGTGATCTGACCATTACTCTTTCAAGAGAGGACAGTGGGGTTCTAGAGGATGGTACCATGAAAATTCTGCACAGTAGAAGTCCAAAACAAAAAAAAAAGGTGAATGAGGTATTCTCTCTTCCCATCCTAATAGAGAGAACTTCATCATGCCACTGCCTAAATGATGCTTAGTCTGGACTTCAAATCCTGGCTGCAGTTCTGGCAGCTCCTGCCCAGAAGAACACACTAGAGCCAGAAGAGCTTCCGAGAGGGGCAAAAAGAAAGATGGGGCTGGCTGAAGAAGCTGGGCAAGACGCAACCTAAAGAGTGGTGCAGGAAAGGGCTCCACCGTCCTGAGAGGCAGGGAGAGAGGGGGCAGCGGTCGTTCACTCTCTTCTCCGGGAGATGAACAAGAGCCACCTGATGAAGGTAGTGAGAGCCTCTGCTGCAGGCAGAGGACAGGAGGTGGTGTACTTACAGCAGAGCAGGCCTGTTGAACGCCTTGGCAAAGGGTGCTGCAAATACAGCAGGTCTGCATGGCCTCAGGAGGAGGCTGCGAAAGTTCTCACAAGCTGGAACAGTGCTGGGCTTGGGGAGGTATCATGTCAGTCTACCCCACCCTGAGGCTTTCTTCCCAGTGTATGCGCTTATAGGCAGGAGAGTAGCTCAGACATTTGAGCCAGTGCAGCTGTTCTTACATGACCAATATTTTCCCACTTCTCCATTTCACAATGACTCCAAAAATCAGCTGTGGACAGAGTTTGGTAAACACAGTGCACTTCCCAAATCTTCGTTGAGAGACAGCAGAACATTTACATCGAGCAGGGAAACCAACTGAATAGCTGCTAATTTCTAGTAAAAGCTCAAACTTCAGTGCTTGACTGCCACTGGAGCTGGAGTTCAACTCTTGTAGGAAAAACAAACGTCTAGATATATTTTAGACCTATATATATTTTTCTGTATATATATATGAAAATAGATATTTTCCTCCCTGTTTTGCAGCATGAACGGGAGAGGCTTCAAGCAGTTGGAGAAAAACTGGTATGGAAGATAAAACTTCTTCAGGAATCAGTCACAGGCTCTGAAACCCAAGCAAATACAGCAAGAGATGATATGAATCACTCCCGGGAACATGAACTCCAAACTACATTGTCTATGTTAAAAATTGAAAATGAGGACCTGAGAATGCGGTGGGAGAAAATCCAGATGCTACAGAAAGATGCAGCAGAGGTGAAAGCTTTGCAGGATACTCTCACTCACATGACTGCCCTCCTGTCAGAGAGGGAGGGAGAATTGAAGTTATACCAGGAACAGATGAGAATGCTGGAAAAGCAGAAAGAAATGCATAAAACTGCTCTTGATCAGGTTATTAAGGACATAGCAGAGGAAAAAGAGAAGACAGAATCCCAGCAAGAACACATACAGGAGCTGGAGAAGCAGCATGAAAAACAAAGGACTGCTGTCAGCAAGATGAGCCAAGAGCTGGAGGAGAGAGACCGGAAGATCAGATCCCAGCAAGAAAAGATACAGGAGCTGGAGAAGCAGCTGGAATTGCAGAGGGCTGCTGTCAGCAAGATGAGCAAAGAGCTGGAGGGGAGAGACCAGGAGATCAGATCCCAGGAGGGGAAAATAATGATTCTAGAGCAACGCGGTACATCACAAGTGAGAAATCTGCTTGCGGATCTTGATCATATGAAAGGAAACTTGAAGGAGAAAAACTTAGAGCTTATGTCTCTGACTCAGCAGATGCAGGAACTGGAAAAGGAGAGAGAACAGGTAAAATCTCTGCACGCAAGCCTTGAACACCTGAAGGCACTTCTGAAGGACAGAGAGAGTGAGTGTGATTCTCAAAGGGATCAGTTAAGTCTCTTGCAGCGGTACAAGGAACAGCAAGAGGGACACCTGCAAGAGCTTCGTGGTAAAGTAGAGAAGATGACACTTTCTTTATCTGAAAAAGAGCGAGAGCTTGAGTCACAACAAAAGCAAATCCAGGAAGCTGAAGAAGTCATGGGAATGCAGTTAAGGACTGTCCGTGACCAACTGGAGCAGACCTCAGCAACCTTAAAAGAAAAGGACAGACTCCTAGACATGCACAAGCAGCAAACAAGGAGCTATGAGGAAAAAACAGAAGAACAGATTAATATCTTACACAGAGACTTAGAATACACTAAGGCAATACTGAAAGACAAGGATTTAATGATTGAGTCTCAGAGGGAAGTGATTGAGGCCTTCCAAAAACAAGAACAAGACTCTGAACAGCAGAAGGAAATTCTGCAGCATCTTCAAGTGGCACTACAGGAGCAAGGACAAGAAATCTTATGCCTTAGAAAGCAATGTGAGGCACGCAAGGAAAAGGAGGAAGAGCATGCAGCTGAGCAAAACACATCTCAAACACATCTTCAAGCACCAAAACTGACTCTGAAAGACAGCGAAAAAAAGATAGAGGTTCTGGAGGAGACTATCTCTAGGCTTCAACAGCAAAAGGAGGAGGCAGTGCTGCAGACTAAAGCCATCCTGCACAAACTAGAACGTGCTGAATCGTTTCTAGAAGCTAGAGATCAAGAGATAGTGTCTTTGCAAGAGCATGTCCGGGCCCTTCAGGAGCAGAAGGAGTTGGAAGGCAAGCAGGCCAAGAGTCTAGAGCAGGATCTAGACAAAATGAGCCAAATAGTGAAGAAGAACCATTTGGAGTTCCTCAGGCAGACAGAGCAAATGAACATGTTGCAGCTTCATGAAGAAAGCGTGAAAGAAGCACTAGCATCCTGCCAGAAGCAAGTGAATCTGCTTGAGGAAGTGGTGAGGAAGAGAGATGAAGACAATGCAACTCTTCTGCAAAAACTGGAGCTCCAAGAAGAAGACCTGGAGGCCTTGCAGAATCTCCAGCTTAGGCGAACCAAGAAGAACGAAGAGCTTAGACAGCACGGAGAGCAAGAGAAGCTCCTGGAAGAAGGCTTGCTTGAGAGGGAAGGAGAGACCGAGGCTCAAGGTGAGCTACAAGAGTTAGAAGAGGAAATAAGAGGTCTTCGGGAAGACCTCCAGCACGTTCAGCAGACTCTGACAAAGAAGGATGAAGAGATCAAGCGCCAGAGAGACAGAGTCAGGTATTTAGAGAAGACTCTGACAGGGAGAGAACGAGAGCTTAGGAGGCAGAGTGAACTCGTGAAAAAACTGGCATCAGCTTTGCGATGGAACGGTGAAGGGGAGACCCTACAGAAACAAATCCAGAAACTCCAGAAATGGGAGGAAGAGGAAGCCGAGAAGAGGAAAGTTCTCCAGGAGAGAGACCATCTCCTGAAAAGGCAGAAGGAGCTAAGCCGACAACTGGAAGATGAGAGGAGAGCAAAGGGGGAAGAATTGGAGCGTGTGGTTGCTATTTTGAAGCAGACTGAAAGCGGAGAAATCGAATGGAAAGAGAAGGCACAAGCACTGACTCTTGCCCTCACCAAGAGTGAAATGGCCAATGGGACTCTGAGGCAAGAAGTAGCCATCCTGCAGAGTATGGTTTCGGAGAGGGACAAGGACCGGTTTCATCTTCAGGTAGGCACTGTGATTGATCATCAGTCACCTAAAATGTCTAGAAGGGATTCTAAAGATGTTTCCCATAAAAACATGGGAATATATGTTTCCCATAAAGATATGACCTGCTTGGCCAAAGAAACCAGGATTGCAGCCAGCAGGCTTGCCTGTCTGTGTAGCTGCGGCCAGAGACCGTTCACATGCTCGAATGTGTTCTGTTGAGTCCAGAAGTACTCAAAGAACTACAGAGCTTGCTGTGAAAACTCAGTCAAGTCCAAAGGTTGGGGGTGGGTAATTCCCATCTCCTGTCTAGGCAAGTTTAGCCGGCGTGTCATGGTTAGGATTGGGCATGGAAAGGAAAGGGCACAGCGGACCAAACTAATGCGCTAAACTTGGTAGAATTTTATAGCGATGTCTGAACAGCAGCTACACTGCCGGTGCTTAGAGGATGCTTTCAGAGGTGCAGATTTCTGAGGTGCAGCTTTTCCACTGTATTAAATAGAATGGAATTTGTAGCGTTGCCTGATCAGGGTAAAAGCTTCACTGCACACTCAGGATGTCCGTGTGCCACAGTCCAAAAAGCACGAAGGCAAATTTGTGCGCATTTCTCCAAGTTGATGTGGAGGAGGGCCCCTAGGAAGAACGTGTGTTGTTTTGGCCTGTGGACCAGGAGGAGAAGAAGGGACTTGGCACTGTCCATTCCCGAGTCCGCTCACTCTCCCTGGCGTGTTGATCCTGGCCCTCCTAACCTTTATGTGGCACCAGCTCCCATAATCTCCTCTCTGGACACCCAGCAGGCTGTTGCAGAAGGGGAGCAGCTACCGTGGCTCTCGGAGAAGGGACTCCTGTTGCAGCGGCTGGAATGTCTGCAGCGAGCAGTTGCGAGGCTGGCACATGAGAAGACGGAGCTGCAGCAGTTCAATGCTGAGCTCAGGAGGACTCTTGAGCAGGTAAAATAGGCTTTCGCCGCCTCTGCAAAGCCTCGCGGTCCTCTGGAGCACAACACATTTGCACAGGCAGCGCTTTGGAGTCCTCTGCTTGTTTCCTTCCCTCTCCCACTTCCCCCTGTGGACACACACTTTTGTACTTTCCCTCTCTTCTGGCACCCCATTGCCCTCACAAATGCACATTCACTCCGGTACCACCCTTCTCGCCCACACACCCGTTTGACTCTCGTGTGTGTCAGGAACTGTTTCCTCTTGCTCTTTCTCTTTGCACAGTCTACATCGAGCGCCTTCTGCCCGTAACGTTCTCTGGTGCAATGAACAGTCTCTGAGCAGACATCTCCTTGCCATGGCGTGATGTCCAGAGGTCCTTTTGCTCCTTGTTCGGTGGCAGGTTTCTGTGACCCTTTCTCCTCTGCAACGTGCAGGTGGAACGTGAACGGAGGAGACTGAAGAGAGTTTATGGTGGTCGGTCGCTGCCAGATGCCCGTGGATTTTCTCTCTCGGAGTCTGACCAGCACAAGATGCCTGCTTCTAGGGAGGTGAGGACAGAATCTGACTTGGTGGGAGGAGGCTGTGGCCACAAGGAGGAACAATGGCAACTCCCAGTGGCAGCAGCCCCCCAGTACAGACCTAATAACGGAAGTTGAATATATTCAACCGTGCCCCGACCAAACTGGAGACTAAAAAGAAACGCTTGCATTTTCTTCACAGGAGGAGTCTCCTGCTCGCTGCAGTCGATTATCTGAGCTACAGAACCAGGTGAGGAGTAGGAGAGCTCTCGCCAAAAACCACTGTGGCTGTCCTGATGGGCACAGCTTTGCATTGTGCTTCAGGCCGAGTTTTGTCTGGCTGTCAGGAAGGGGCCACCCCAGTCACTGTCAGTTAGACACATCTGTTGGCCCTGGCCAAACAACATCATTCACCTAGGTCTAGTCTCTGACTCGCCTCAAGGTCAGGCAGGGTTGGAGGAAAGTCAGAAAACTGGAACTTGCCTGAAAATAGAGAATATTCCATGGATGTTCCCCTTGAGTCTTACTCATCTTGTTGACTGCTTCCATTTTCCCTTGACTCCGTTAACAGTGGAGCTTGCATCGTATCAGATCTGCAGGGACCTGAGGGAGTGCCAGCACTTGTAGCCTTCAGGCGATTGTTGGTCTCATACTGCTGTGCCGTGCTAATCGTGTCTTGTGGTTTAGCCCCAGCCAGCAATTAAGCAGCACGCAGTTGATCGCTCACCCCCCGCCCAGGTGGGATGGGAGAGAGACTCGGGGAAAAAAACCTCATGGGTTGAGACAAACACAGTTTAACAGGACAGCAAAAGAAAAGGAAACAACAAGGATAACAATAATAACATTAGTGATAAAGGAATATACAAGAACTGGTGATGCGCGGTGCAACAATTGCTCACTACCCGGTGATCCATAGCCCATCCCTGAGCAGCAATTCCCACCCCCCCACCCCGACAACTCCAGTTTATACGCTGGGCGTGACGTTATCTGGTGGGGAATATCCCTTTGGCCAGGTTGGGTCAGCTGTCCTGGCTGTGCCCCCTCCCAGCTCCTTGTGCACCTCCCTGCTGGCAGAGCCCGGGGAGCTGAAAAGTTCTTGACTGAGTAGAAACACTACAACTACTTAGCAACAACCAAAAACGTCAGTGCGTTATCAACATTATTCTCATACCAAATCCAAAGCACAGCACTATACCAGCTGTCAGGAAGAAAAACGAAAGAAAAATCCCAGCCAAAACCAGGACATCGTGATCCCAGTATCGGACCGAGTCAGAGACCTAAGCTCTTTTTATCGGTGTAAGAATGTACATTCCAGCTACTGAACCCTACTGCATCCTCTGACAGTGGTGCTGGCAGCAGCAGCAGCAGTCGCCAGACTGCGCTTCCGTGTACTTTTATGGGTCTGGTGCACCCCGGTCTCCCTGAGGCGGTGAATCTTCACAGGCGCTCAGGGCAAAATGCATATTTATGTCAGTCAAGTATGCATGTCCTTACTCATGAACCAGCCAAAAGGGAAAGCACAGGAGAAGTCGTATCTTTTCTAGATACAACAGGGGTTAAACTTTATCAGTTCTCAAGTCTTCCAGGTAGGTATGCTAGAAATGTGAATAGGGCTGGCTGGCTGGCTAAAAATTGAATTAATGCAGCAGAGCCTGACCTTGCTCTTCAGTTATCTAAAGACAGATAAACACCCTCCCTCCATTTCCAAATCATGTTTCCTTCTGAGCCTGGTCTTAAGAGAAAGCAAAAGGAATGCAAAACTGTATTTAATGAGTGTGCAGAACAACTTTCATCGAGGTTGGGTACGTGTGTATAAATACAGAACCAACATCAAAAGAACATGAAACCAAAGGTTACATACGAGCATTGAAAAACATCCACACCAATAGTAAGTGAAGTGAAATAATCCCCCTGGGATTTAACATTCATGCAAGCAGAAACAAAACAAACTAAAAAGGACAAAATAACTTTTTTCTTACAAGCGGGCAAGCTTTTTATTTAAGAAAACAATTTTAGTTTTTCAGCATTTCCAGTGTTTCTTGTTCCTTCAGACACGTGAATATTGCATAAAGACAGGGAGGAGAACTTGTGTTAAAACAAGCAAAATGCCCAACACTTACTTTGCAGAGAAAAAAGATGATCGCAGAGAAAAAAGATGATCATCATCAGGAGACGGTCAGAGGTCCTCAGGGCATAAAGATTACCATGGTATAAGGATATTAAGAAATAATTCTGGGGTCACATAAGGTTTGGGTAACGCACTTTTTTCTGAGAAAGTCGGAGATGTTAGGGGCTTGATTTTTTATGAAAAACGCTCAGGACATTTAGAATGCCAAACAGAAGTGAAATGTGGTTTGAATCTGTTTCAGCAGCTGTTACCCAATGATGAGATGACAGTGCACTTACATCTCTTAAGAGCATGAGATTCATAGGCTACCTGTTTCAAAACACTGATTCGTGTTAGTCTATAGACATGTCTGCGTTAAAACAGACATATATACCATACTGTGTCAATAAATAACTCGGAATATCCCAATGTGGTTGTAACTAATAAAACCTGACATACAGTAACTCTGAAGAAAGACCTTCATGAGGTTTACCCACTCACACAGTATTTAAAAGTGAAAAAAACTGGAGAGCAATTGCTGGTAATCTGATTTTGGTGGCTCCTCATTAGCTTTCTCCTCATTGGCAAAGTAATTGAATTTAGCTAATGTTAGCAAACTTGTATGTAACTTCAGTCTTTTTTTTCCTAGTCTAAACAGGACCTCTGTCTTAATGGAAGGATTTCTGCCAAGCCAAAGACAGAGAATCAAGGCTCATAGATCTGAGAAATGGGATCAACTCCGCTGGGCGAGGGCACTCCCTGCCTTTTACCTATATTCCTCTCAGATTCTGCTGGCGCCGTCAAACCTCTCCTTATGATGAGTATTAGAATCTATAAAGCATTATTTCAGGCAAATGATTTCTGGGGACAAAATGCGAGTAAGTGAGAACAAAAACACTGGCAAGGAGAGAGAACTGAAGGGTACACTGAAGGGTAGGGCTGCAATTCAGAAGGACCTTGACGGGCTGGAGAAATGGGCTGGACTAAGAGGAGCCAGGAATCCTTCCTCTCAACCACCTGTCTTAAGCCTACAAAAGCCCCCTCCTCGCCCAGTGGAGGGATAGACTGTCAGAGTTACAGCACCCAGCACTCTCTAACATGTTATCTTTCCTTCCTGGTTTTTGCTGGGAACAAAAACACTATTAACGACTTGCCCTTGGTTGTGCAAATGAGAGGTTTTGTTGCAATTATCTTAATGATCATTTTAATCCTAATTCTTTACATTCTTTTTCCTGGCACTGCTGACTTCCTGTTTGGTCAGCAGACTGCTTTTATGTTTTTGTAATAAAGGCATTCTTTAACTCTTGTTTCCAGAGCTGATGTGAATATACAAACCACTTACTTACTAAAAGGACAATCAATTAGAGGACTGACCCTGAAGAAGTGGTCAGTGAAACCTTACTAGAAGTCCTCTTCCCAGGTAGAGGGCAGACGCACAGTCCTTTCCATTAGCCAACAGTGCTCCTTCTCCCATCAAGCAATTCAGTGATCTGTTTTACACATCAGACTCTAAAAAGTTCTTGAGAAATCTCAAGAACAGTTGAGACAAAGGTCACACTCTGTCTTTGTCTTGAGCACAGCTGCTTCCTGTTTGGCTATTCTGAGGTTTGAACGACCTGTCCTTTCAGGGCAGAATCAGCAGCTTCAACTCCTGATAATGAGATATTTTCTGTCTTGTTGAAAGTTTAAACTCTACATGAGTCTCCACAGAATGAATTCAGTAAAGAAGAAAAGGGAGAGTGGAAGGAAAGTTTACTCATTGCAAACAAAATCCAAACCTATAGTTTGCAATTGTTAAAAGCCAAAAAAAGAGTGGTGGTGAAAAAAGATGCTGGGAACTGAGTTTTAAAGATAGGTGGGTGGTGGAGAATGCTTTTTTTTTTTAGTAAGGGTTGATTTCAAAGTCACTGACAGAAATAGACTGTCAGACCTGCTGCTGACATTTACAGCTGATGTCAGACATTGACTGTAAATTTAGGCAAAAGGTATATTGGGGGGTGAGGAACCAGAACAAAAGGAGAAGGAGAGAAGGGAAAGGGAACACCGTCCCCAGAGAGCAGCCAAGAAGAGCAGCAACTAGATTTTCAAGTGTGTCCTCTCACAGGCATCCCCTCTGCTATGGCAGGGGGTTCCCAACACTTCTCCTATATAATAACTGCACGCTTCTCCTCAGGATCTTCTCAAATGTCCTATTAGCCACTACTCTTACAGTCATAATCAGGGTATGCCTTTCTCAGGGGGAGGTGTGGCTTGCTGATTAGCTAGAAGAGGAGCCCTGGGGAGAACGCAGGTCACCAAGGCATTAGGACATGCTCCCTGCTCTAACTCCTGGACTTCACTTCCACTAAAGGCTGATAAACACAGGTGTCCAGGTTTGCAGGCACCCTACCCTTCTCTTTCCACTGAACACTTCATCTACAGTCTGCAGAAGCAACCAAACATCCAGGACATAAGGAACCTCCTCCCTGCAAGCTAGAGGAGGACCCAGGTGTTTAGGACTTCTTCAAACCCCCACTTTCCTCTTACCGATGGGAGGACAAAGGCATGCAGGGTCAAAGCACCCTCCTCCTACTCTAACTTCAAGGTTCCCACCCAGCTGGCAGGAGGATCCAGAGCCCAGGGCACAGGCTCCCACAGAGGAATCCTGTGATGGACCCTGTGAAGGACCCCAGCTTCCGTGCTCCATGAGGAGCCACAGCCTTGATGCCTGTCCTGCTTATAGAGTCCTGGTGCCACTGGGGCAGAAGTCCCCACTGGATGGCAGCACTCTTCCTCTTCCTGGCTGGAGCCACCCCTCATTCCTATGGTCCCCAGAAGCTCACAGACACACTTCCCACTGATGTCATGGCTGGCCTCAGCTCCTTCTTGCACCCTATGCTCACCACAGAAGATAACTGCAGATAAGAGACAGAAGCCATGTATTCAGTCTTCCCAGTCTTGAAGGCACATGAGCCTCCACCTTCTACAACTGGTCAAGGGCCAGGGCACCTGACAGTGACGTGCGGAAAACAGACTCCACAATCTATAAGATTGTAAAGTAGGTATGTTTATTCAGCGCTGGGCAGCACGGGGGGTAGTCCCACCAAAAACCGTGCGCCCAACGCGGCACTTACTTCAAATATATACAGCAAAGTGTTGCATATACATAAAGTTTAGCAATATACCTATACATATGCATGATCTATCCCCGCTTCGTATTAAAATGAGTTCTTCTCCCATCTGCGCTTGCATGTTGCCTCCTGGTGGTGGTCGTCGGGGGTCGTGGGGATGAAGGCCGGTGGTTCCTCTTCATCACCGCTAGTAACCTTTTGACTTTGCGCAGGCTCCGTTGTTTTTTGGCTTCTATCCAAACTGCAGAGTCAGTTTTAGCTAGTTTCTTGAGGTAAGTTCTTAATTCTTATCAGGGACCGTCCTTGTGAGGAGCCACAAATCTTCTTGCTCCTTTCAGTTTATCAGGACCTGTCTTTGGGAGGAACTACAGTTCTCCTGCTTTAACAATAGCTAACAAGATTTCAAGCTTCATCTACTAATTAACTGCTAAGACTCCCTTAACCCCTTCTCTCAGTCCCCCCTTTTTAGAAAAGTTAGTAAATTCTTTTACTAGATTTATTTCTGATACTATTTCTAATACAATGTTTCTTTATCTAACATTTTCAAAGTACTTGTTAGATTCCAATTTGCGTCGTAATTGGTTTTTCTTCCATTCACTGTAAGAGTCTCCTGTGTTCTGAAAACACCAGAGACCACATCGAACTGTAATACAGAGAGTTATAACCAAAGAGATAATCGCAATTATCAGAACAAATAATTGTCTTAACCAAGTCAAGTTTGGGAGCCAAGAAGTCAACTTATTCCAAAGATCAGAGAAACCCAGTGAAGTGTCATCTAGTGTTACTAGGTGTAATATTTTTGACTGTTTCCAAATTTGGTTGATGTCTGCGGCAATTCTTTTACTCTGATCAATGTAAGAACAACAACTACTATTAATCACTGCACATGTTCCTCCCTGATTAGCAAATAAAATACCTAAAGCCATCCTATTCTGTGCCGCAAACAGTCGCAAACTCTCTATTTCTTTTTGCTGAGACAACAGGGCATCTCCTGTTGCATTTAAAGACAACTCCATTGTTGCTGATATGTTTAGGATAGCTTTTTCAAGTTCGCTTACTCCTAACCAAGGGAGGAACCGTCGAGCGAAACTGTGAAAACTAGTAGGTCTATCTATCAATGGGTTATTCCGTTTTACTCGTACCCAGGGGCTCCTCAGGACTCCTGAAGGTACCTCAGTTTGATTAACGATCCTGTATTGTGTTGTGAGATACCCAAGAGTACAGGTCCCTTGCCAAGCTCTGGGTAATATCTTTTGTGCACGTCCATCTCCACATAACCACCAAGTCCCTTGAGGGGTTGGACATATAGGTACTGGGCTTGCCGCGTTACTCCTTCTTTGGGCAGTTATATTAAGATAGATTCCATTCAAAGTCACCTGTAGGTCGTCATTAACCAGGTTACTTAAGGTTCCGATTGATTCCTGTTCTGTAAATCAATGATAGTACAGTTTATGGTGCTCAAATTAAAGCTTCCAAATTGAGGGGCCCTAATACATGCTTCGGAGCTCTTGTTCTTACATCCCTCAAAAAATATTCCTCCCTCCAGGACCTGAAGTTCAAATTTAGGTCCTCTTTCTCTAATTGTCACCTTAGTTTGACACTCTAGTTTGGATGTGTTTCCTGACTTCCACATGTCCACCTCAGTGACTTCATTAATTATAGACCAATTAGAAGACATGACTCCAAAAGTGGGTATCTCCATCTGACCTCTGGGAAGAGCTATGCACACCCAACAGCTAGACAAGTTCATGTTATCTACTATTGATTTAGTCATTTGTACATACATATTTTGGTCCCATGTACACACAGCTTTTGCCCATAGTCCCATTATACAAACGATCAGGGTTCGTCTTTTCGTTGGAGGCGTAATTTCAAAGGTCCAGCTAATGTTGACTTCCATGGTAGCCGAGGAGCTTTCTTGACTCTGGTATGATGAATCCAAGCGTTTTGTTCTTTAATTTTAATTGCTGTAAAAGAGGTAAGGAGGACTTGGAAAGGTCCTTTCCATTGTGGCTCCAGAGTCTTTTCTGCAAGAGATTTTACATATACGTAGTCTCCTGGTTGTATATTATGTACAGGTCCATCCAAACCTCTCCCCCTAGTCCCAATTATGTGTTTTCTAATATTATTGAGTTGTTTTCCTAGGGCAACCATGTAAGAGGTCATGACTTCGTTTCCAGCTTGTGTGGATATTCCTCTCTGTATTCCATATGGTTGTCCATACAAGATTTCAAATGGGCTCAGTCCCTCCTTCGCCCTTGGCCTAGTTCGTATACGCAAGAGGGCTAAAGGAAGAGACTGAGGCCAGGCTAGATTTGCTTCCTGTCCTAGTTTCACAATCTGTTGCTTGATGAGGTGGTTCATTTTTTCTACTTGGCCACTTGACTGGGGACGGTATGGGGTATGAAGTTGCCAATCTATGCCTAAATGGTGGCTAACTTGTTGTACTATTTTTGAAACAAAATGTGGTCCCCTATCAGAGGACATTATCATTGGGACCCCAAAACGTGGTATTATCTCTTGTATTAATGCTTTAACTACTTCTCGAGCCTTAGCGGTTCTAGTTGGAAATGCTTCTGGCCAACCTGAAAAGGTATCAGTTAATACCAATAAATATGGATACCCCCCTTTTCTTGGAAGTTCTGTAAAATCAATCTGCCATTGTTGCCCAGGCCCATTGCCTTTCCCAATTTGGCCCATTTCTAGCCTGGGAATATTCTTGGGATTAATCTGGAGGCAAAGATCACATTGCTGAGTAACCTGTCTCACCGTAGTATATAAATTTCTGGCCACAATTTCTCTAATTAAATGTTTATATAGAGCCTCTATTCCCCAATGCCTCTTCCTGTGTTCCTCTCTTACCAAATGCCATATTAGGCAAGAGGGAATAACTAGTTTTCCTTGTGGGGTATAAGCCCACCCCTCTTCATTGTATAATCCTTCCAGATCTGTAATAAGTTTTTGATCTTCCTTGGTATATTTTGGCTTACCTTCTAAAGAGATTCGCCTGTCGGGGACTAAAGCTCCTTCTGTTTTTACCTCTGCTTTGGCTACCTGTTTTGCCTCTCTATCTGCCAGTTCATTTCCTCTTTCCAATTCTGAGCTTACTTTCTGGTGTGCCTTAATATGCATAATCGCCACTTTCTCAGGAAGTTGGATTGCTTCCAACAGTCTCAAAATTTCTTCTGCATGCTTAATATTTTTCCCTTGAGAGCTCAATAACCCTCTTTCTTTCCAAATTGCTCCATGCGCATGTACAACTCCAAAAGCATATCTTGAATCTGTATAGATATTCACAACTTTGCCTCGGGCCAACTCCAAGGCACGGGCCAGAGCAATTATTTCTGCCTTTTGTGCAGAAGTATTTATGGGTAAAGGTCTTGACTCTATTATTTCTTGACTAGTGGTAATGGCATATCCCGCGTGTCTTTTACCACTTAGGACATAGCTGCTTCCATCTGTGAACCAGTTTTCTCCGCTTTCCGTAGGGCTGTCTTTCAGATCTGGGCGGCTTGCATACGTTGCTTCAATAGTCTCCAAGCAGTCATGAGGCACTGGTTCCCCCGTGTTTCCACTGAGGAAAGAGGCTGGGTTGACAATGTTAGTAACTACGATCTCCACATCATCCTGTTCTACCAGTATAGCTTGATATCTCAGGAATCTTTGTGGGGAAAGCCAATGCCCACCCTTTGCTTCCAACACTGCGGATACGGTGTGAGACACTAAGACGGTCATTTTCTGGCCCAGAGTAAATTTTCGGGCTTCTTGTATATTCAATATTACAGCTGCAACTGCTCGCAGGCATCCAGGCCAACCTTTCGCAGTTGCTTCTAACTGTTTGGAAAAGAATGCAACCGCTCGTCGATAGGGGCCCAGATCTTGTGCTAATACTCCCAGAGCGATTCCTTGTTTCTCGTAGGAAAAAAGGAAAAACGGTTTACTCGCGTCTGGGAGCCCTAGGGCCGGAGCCGACATCAGAGCTTTCTTTAGTAGCTCAAAGGCTCGTGCGGTCTCCTTGTTCCATTCAAGGTGTTTCTGTTCAGTGGTTGTTAATGCATACAATGGTTTAACAAGAAGTCCATAGTTTTATATCCACAGTCTTCACCACCCAGTCATTCCCAGGAAAGTTCGTAATTCTTTTACTGTCTGAGGTCTCGGGGTTTGGCATATTGCTTCTTTGCGGGCTTGTCCCAAAGTTCTCTGTCCCGCACTAATTTCGTAGCCCAAATAGATCACTTTCTGCTGTATTACTTGGGCCTTCTTCTTAGATACCCGATACCCTTGAAGCCCCAAAAAATTTAGTAGACTCACCGTCCAGGTCATACAATCGTCCTCTGTTTTGGTGGCGATCAGGATATCATCTACATATTGTAACAGTTTCCCTTTTTCAGACGGGATTTCCCAAGATTCCAGGTCTTTTGCGAGCTGGTTGCCAAAGATGGTAGGACTGTTTTTAAATCCTTGTGGCAACACCGTCCAAGTGAGCTGAGTTTTGCGACCAGTTTTGGGGTTTTCCCATTCGAATGCAAATAATTTTTGGCTGGCTTTATGGAGAGGGAGGCAAAAGAAGGCATCCTTTAGATCTAAAACAGTAAACCAAGTTAGCTCGGGTGTCAATACAGTCAACAGGGTATATGGATTCGCCACTACGGGGTAAAGGTCCTCAGTTATTTTATTTACAGCCCGTAGATCCTGGACCATGCGGTATGACCCGTCAGGCTTACGGACAGGTAATATAGGTGTGTTAAAATCAGACTCACATTCTTTTAATAATCCTAATTGTAAAAATTTTTCAATGACTGGTCGGATCCCTTCCCTATCTTCCTTCCTCAAGGGGTACTGTTTAACCCTTACGGGTTGCCGACCTCCTTTGAGTTTAACTTCAACGGGTGGGGCATTCTTTGCCCTTCCAGGTACATCAGTGGCCCATACCCCAGGATATACTTGATTTAGGATCTTTTCACTAATCTCTCCTTCTCCAGGAAGACTGGCTAGAAATAGGCTCAGTACTTGAATATAATCGTGGTCTTTTATCTCCAGAATAATCTCTCCCTTTCTAAATGTAATTTTTGCACCCAATTGTTCTAACAAATCTCTTCCCAAAAGGGCCTTTGGGGAGTTAGGCATATATAGGAATTTATGGATCCCCCATTGTTTTCCAAATTTATAATTCAAAGGTTTGCAAAAATATGCCTTTTCGCTTTGGCCAGTCGCCCCTTTTACCATGATGTAATCGTTCCCCAGGGGCATCAAGGCTTGATTCAAAACCGAGTAGGTTGCCCCTGTATCAACTAAGAACTCCACTTCCTGTTGTTCTTTCCCTAGCCTCATTATAACCAGCGGATCCGCTAGGGTAGATTCCCCGGGTCCCCGTCAATCTTCTTTTACATGGGCTACCATCTTCCCAATCTGGTAGCCCCGTCTCTTTTCCTTGTTTGGACATTCTCTTTTCCAATGACCAAATTTCCTGCATAGTGCACATTGGTCTTTGCCTAACTGAGGTGGTTCTCGTTTGTACCTTTTTCCTTCCTCTTCTCTGAGAGCCGCTATTACTTTCCGCTGTCCTTGTCTATATCCTTCTTCTCTATTGCTGAACACTCTCCATGCCTCATCTAACAATATTTCCAGATTCCTTCCTTCTGTAGTGCGTAGCTTCTGAAGCTTACGCCTGGTGTCCCCTGTAGATTGACCCAGGAACAGAGAAACTAATTGTTGTATCCCTATTTCTGACCCAGGATCTAGCGGTGTGTTACGGCGCATTACATCTCTCAACCGATCCAGGAATTCAGACGAGGACTCGGAGGGGCCCTGTTTGACTGCATACAAAGCTGACCAATTTATTGTTTTGGGGATAGCTCTTTCTATTCCTCTCGAAATCCATTCCTGATACCCCTGCAATCTTTCCATATGTGAGGATTTGTTAGGATCCCATTTCGGATCTTGGAGAGGAAAATAATCTTTGACGTCCCCTCCTATACTCTTATAATGATCTTCGGCTAAATTCCCTGCCGTCTTTAAAATCAGCTGTTTTTCTGTCTCAGTCATATATTCTAATAATAACTGTATATCTTTCCAGTCAGGGTTGTGCTGTTTCACAATAAATTGAAAATGCCTCATTACTCTCACTGGATCAGCTCTGTAATCCTTCGCAGCCCCTTCCCATCCTTGTAAGTCAGCAATAGAAAAAGGCACTCTGATTAGCATTGTCCCACCTTCGGGTCCTACCGCCTCTCGGAGAGGTGCCTGTAAGGCCACTGGAGCAGACTTCCCCCTAGTGCGGGAAGATACGGGGCTATCTGGGGGGGTGGAAGTTTCGTCTGAGTCCACATCCCGTTCCTGAGATCGAGGGGGAGGCTTAAATAGGTCAGTTAAATCTGGTTCCGGTGCCTGGTGGGTTTTGTTTACTTTAATGCATCTTTGTCCAATGCTGCACGCCGAGCAACATCGCTTTAATTTACCTCTAAGTTCTTTATTATTTTCCCGCTCAAGTGCGAGTACCAGGGGGTCCTGTGGTGGCACCATTCCACAGTCCCTTTGCCACTCCGGATGGTTTCGGAGGGTGAAAAACATGTCTGCATATGAAACTTCATCCCATTTCCCTTCTCTCCTTAAAAACAACATCAATTGTAAAAGGGTATTATAGTCTATAGATCCATTAAGTGGCCACTTAGCATCATTCTCTAACTTATACAACGGCCACCACTGATTACAATATTTAATAAGGGTTTTTTTACTTTCTGTTCCCCCAATCCCAACAATGTTTTTCCAATGAGCAAGCACACAGCCTAGGGGGCTTTTCTTTAAAACTCCCTTTTGAGTGTTACCCATTTTTGCAAAGCTCTTCTATTACTTTAGTTTCTGATATACTTTTCAATAAGTTTCCACACAAGCTGTTCCTTAGACTTCTTTATGGTTTCTTTCCAGTTCTTTTCCCACACTTCCCAAATTTCCGGGATTAGATTTTCCTTTCCACACACAAAACAGGGAATTACTCCTATTTGTCCACCAACACTGGGATTTACAAAAAATGTCTGAAGGTTGTTCCCAATCTGAGGCCACTTTCCACCCTGCAGGAGTCACATACGCTCCTCAGAAAAAATTGTTCATTTCCCCTTTTTATCCAATGTCTTCCTTCATTTAGATATCCCCAAGGTTCGAGCCCGAACCACTGAAGGAGTAATTCCCTTTGCCCCGCTTCTTCATTAACATATAAAGGTATTCACAATCTTTCTATATATTACACACATAAAGACAAAGACTTTTAACATAAAATTCCCGGGTACTTAATTTATACATTCATCACTCCAGGTAACACCCATCCAGCAGCTGCAAATATATAAAATAATAACCCTACCGCAACTGCGAGGAGGTCCGCTTACCCTTCTCCTGCTTCTTATATACTAGTCATTAGCAGGTCCATCCTGGCTCCCGACACTGGGATGCAGCGGTGACCTCGGATTTGCTCGATCTACCCTCAAGATCGCTAGCGGCCTCCCCTTCGGTCAGCAAATCCCCCTATTCCCATACAGGGTACCCTCCTCCTACGGGGACTGTGCTGCACGCCAGACGTCTCCGCGCGATTTACCAGCTGCCCCGGCCACGCGTACGACTTACAGGCTCCCCTCATAAAACATACCGTTTTCTTCCGCAGCTTCAGGAGGTTGTTGTCTGCTCCCGCGGTGAGCGGCTGGCAGCGGACTCCCCTCCGAGGAAAGTGCTCGAGGCGCGCCCAGGGGCGTCCGCTCTGTAACCAAGGTGGTAGAGAATTAAAATAAAATAGGGTTAGAAAATAGGTTTGTGAATTTGTAGAAAGTTGTAACTGTAAGAACATTATGCACCAGCAATGCTGCTCGAGAACCCACCTAACCCTTCTCATCTTGATTTAATTATCAAGGAGTTAAGTGTAACGTTGTGATCATGGTATTATGTTTTGTTCTAATAACAAGTAGTCAGAAAGAAGGAACACCTTGGTGAGTTCTACGGTCCGGTGGGTAGGTAATTATTCATTCTATAGTCTTGTCTTAAAACAAAGGACTGTGGGGTGAATGATTGCATACTGGACCGATAGCCTGTGAAGATCTATTTAGTGTTGCCAAGCTTAAGTGAACTTTGTAGGAAAGGTAATTCCGGCAGGGGGAGATCGCGACCACCGACTCAGAGACCACCCACTCAAGAAACCCTCCGACTCAAAAGATTAAGGAAGTAAAATCCCAAGAAATTATAGTGAGCATGCGTGGTCATTTACATGGTAGGCGAGGAATACTTAACCAATCATTGTATGGACACTTGATGAATATGTATTAATCTTGCCTATAAATGTTTGATTTTTGAACTGATCGAGCGAACACGATTTAGGAGGAGCTATCCCCCGTGTTCCCGGCGCCGTGAATAAAGAATGCCTGCCTTTTAACACTACATTGGTGTTACGAGGTTTATTCCCGATTTCGGTGACAGTTTTGGCGACCCAGATGGGACCCTGCTTGTGAATCTCGACGGATCCGTGGGATCACAGGACCTCCAGCCGGCACCGAGGGATTCTCGGGGAGAACCTCTGATCCCCGGACCAAAGAATTCTGAGCAAGTCCCCTGGAAAGGTAATAAGGCATTCTTTAAAGGATTGAAGTAACGTGGGTTCGAGTCCCACTAGCTCGCTCGTAAGGCGCGGCGAAAGCTACGCAGAGTAGGGCTGAAAGGTACCTCTGGAAAGGGTGAGGGTACGGGACCCTCACAAGGAATGCCTGCCTATAAGACGCGGCGAAAGCCTCGCAAGATTGGGCTAGGGGCCCAGGTAAGGAGGTTGGGGGATTTCTAGCAGGGGGCTAGAAGATCCAGAGGGACCCTCGAGGAGAGTAGGGGTCCCTCCGACTAGTGCCTGTGATAGTGCACAATCACACCCACTAGTCTTGGGAAGATGGGAACATTTCCGAGTAAAAGATCTATCCCACAAAAAACACCTTTGGGTTGTATTTTGAGGCATTGGAAAGATCTGGGAGGTGATCCTCTGACTCGGAAGCAATTAATTGAATATTGCAATCATTGGTGGCCAATGTATGTCCAAGGTTGGACAGTGGGGAGAAATGGTCAGAAAATGGGACATTGCAATATAACACCATCTTGCAATTAATGTTGTTTTGTAAAAAGGAGGGTAAATGGGAAGAAATGGCTTATATTGATTTGTTCTTTACACTACAAAATCATCCAGAATGGCAGAGACAGTATGGAATATATCTGTATGATCCCATGGTAAAGATTATGAAAAAGGGAAAATGTGATGAGAACTCGAAACAGTGGTGGTGAAATTAATTTTCAATTACTGATTTAAGATCATGGAAAGAGACTGCAGGTACCTATCAGGAGGATCCCGAAAGGGTGGCTAAGGTAAAATGCTTGAAATTGCTTAGGCTGTATATAACAATAGAGTAAAAGAAAAATAGGTGAGGCAAACCCGAAGGGGTGGAAAGCTACTAGCAGTTTTGGCAGGGAATAACAGGATAGGCAGAGGGAGAGGACAAGGAATGAATATCAGAGAGAGAAGGAAAATAAGCCCCGATTGGCAGAAGATCAATGTGCTGTTTGCAAGAAGTGTGGGCACTGGAAAAGAGAATGTCCTAAGGCAGGAGAATTAGATCCGGCTCTGCAGGCAATTAAATTAATGACTCTGGATGAAGAACTATGAAGGGGACTGGGGGAATCAACCCTAGCTGAACCTCTGGTTACATTGAAGCTAGGGAATGAAGAAATAGAGTTTCTGGAGCTACTTACTCAGTATTGTATACATGTAAAGGGAAATTTAGTCACAAATCAGTAGATGTTGTTGGTGCGACAGGGCGGAAGGAAAATTGGCCATTTTTAGAGCCATTAAAGTTTAAATTGGGAAAACAATGGGTAACTCACCAGTTTCTGTATATGCCTGAATGTCCACTGTCTTTGTTGGGACGAGATCTATTGAGTAAATTAGATGCACAAAGAACTTTCAAAGATGGAGAAATCAAGTTGTTAATGCCAGAATCAAAAGCCATAGAGGCAAGAGTGTTTATGTTACAGGATTCCTACAGGGAAGAACAGATTCCAGAAGAAGTGGAAAATGCAGTTATTCCTTTGGTCTGGGCAAGTGGAATTCTGGGACCATCTAAATTGGCAGAGCTGGTAAAGGTGATTTTAAAACCTGGAGCCAAACCGGTAAGACAAAAACAATATCCTATTAAGTGGGAAGCTCGAAAAGGATTAGAGGGGTTGATTACAAAATTTTTAGAATATGGACTATTGGTAGAGTGTGAATCAGAATATAACACTCCCATATACCAGTAAGGAAATCCAGAGGTAAGGAATACCGATTGATTCAGGATTTAAGAGGTATAAATCAGATAGTCCAAGATATACACCCAGTAGTGGCTAATCCATATATTTTACTGACTTCCTTAAAAGAGGAACATAAATGGTTTACTGTACTAGATTTAAAGGGTGCCTTCTTCTGCATACCTCTAGATATAGGCAGCCAAAACATATTTGCTTTTGAGTGGGAAAGTCTGGCCACAGGACGAAAGACCCAATTGACATGGACTGTACTTCCACAAGGATTCAAAAATAGCCCTACGATATTTGGGAATCAATTGGCAAAGGAATTAGAGATATGGAAGAGACAGGACCAAAAGGGAAGTGTTCTGCTATCAGTTTACTAAATTTCCTAGGCCAAGGAGGATATAGAGTCTCCAGAAATAAGGCCCAAATAGGAAAAGAAACAGTAATTTATTTGGGATTTGAAATATCCCAAGGACAGAGACAATTGGGAAATGAAAGAAAAGAAGTTATCCGTCAAATTCCTGAACCAAGTAGCCTGAAAGAATTGAGAACTTTTCTGGGAATGATTGGGTGGTGCTGACTTTGAATTTTGGATTATGGATTATATGTAAAGCCACCGTATGAGGCTTTAAAGGAATCCAAGGATCAGTATCTGACTTGGACACCACAATGTTAGAAATCATTCAAAGAACTGAAAAAGGCATTAATGATGGCACCTGCTCTGGGACTACCTGATGTGACCAAACCTTTTGAGTTGTTTGCACATGAAAGGCAACATCTGGCTCTTGGAGTGCTGACGCAACAGCTGGGACCCTGGAGATGACCAGTGAGATACTTCTCTAAACAACTTGACAACGTGAGTAAAGGATGGCCAGGATGTTTACGCGCTGTGGCAGCAACAGTATTGCTGATCCAAGAAGCTCGAAAATTGACCATGGGTCAAAAGACGGTGGTGTACGTACCGCATATGGTAATAACTGTTCTAGAGCAAAAGGGGGGGGTCACTGGCTATCCCCCAGCAGAATGCTGAAGTATCAGGTTGTCCTATTGGAACAAGATGATGTGGAATTGAAAACCACACCGATTGTTAATCCAGCAATCCAATATTTTTGTCAACAGAGAATCCAACAGGAAATTTGGAACATGATTGTTTGTTAACTATTGAACAAGTTTATTCCAGCAGACCAGACCTGAGAGATGAACCCCTAGAAAACCCTCATCTGGAGCTATATACAGATGGAAGCAGTTTCGTACGAGAAGGAAAACGAATGGCTGGATATGCTGTCATCACCACCTCTGAGGTATTGGAATCAAGGACACTATCTGTAAGTACCTCAGCACAGAAAGCAGAATTGGTGGCATTGAGGCGGGCTCTGCAAATAGCTGAAGGAAGAAGGGTGAATATTTGGACTGATTCTAAATATGCATTTGGTGTGATCCATGCTCATGGAGCCCTCTGGCAAGAAAGGGGACTGCTGTCAGCTCAAGGAACATCAATAAAGTATAAAGAAGAAATTCTCCAACTCCTGGAAGATGTGCAGAGGCCGAAAGAAGTGGCGGTAATGCATTGTAAAGCTCATCAATTTGGTGAGACGGCTGTAAATATAGGTAATCGATTGGCAGACAAAGCTGCAAAAGAGGCTGCAGAACGAGGTATCCTTGCACTAGTACCAGTAAAACAAAAAAACAGGTGATAGTAACCCTGCAAATTATGACATAACTCACAGAGGAAAAACATGAACAAACACACTGGGGAGTAGATGCTATGGTTTCAAGTTTAAAAACATCTGTAGTATGTGTAGGAATGACAGGAATAGTTAAATCAATAATAGCTAAATGTCCAATCTGCCTTAAAAATAACGCCATGAACCAAAAGAGGCCACCTCTAGGAATGATAAAACAAGGAAATTCTTCAGGAGATTATTGGCAAATTGATTTCTCTGAGTTACCCAGTCAGAACGGGTACAGGTATTTATTAGTACTAATGGATACATTTTCTGGATGGCCGGAGGCCTTCCCTTACCGCACCAACAAAGCTAGAGAGGGAGTTAAAGTGTTGTTGAAGGAAATAATACCAAGATTTGGAATGCCATTGGGAATGTCTTCTGATAGGGGACCACACTTTGTGGCAGATGTAGTTCAATAGTTCAGTAAAGTTTTGGGTATAAAATGGGACTTATATACCCCTTGGATGCCACAATCGAGTGGAAAAATTGAGAGATTGAATCAAATGTTGAAAAGACAAATAAGTAAAATTTGTCAGGAAACATCTTTGAAGTGGCCACAGGCTTTACCACTAGCTCTCTTGAAAATCAGGATCCAACCAAGATCAAGAGACGGTATAAGTCCATATGAAGTCCTGTATGGTAAACTGTACCAGACTCCTTTAATCCCAGGGGATATGAAGGTAGCTGGGGAAACTGATTTGCAAGTGTATCTAATTTCTTTAGGAAAAGTCCTTGGAGCACTTTGGAGATATATTGTGCTGAGTAGGTCACTTGCCTGTACATCAGTATCAGCCAGGTGATCTTTAAACTTGGAACTCTGAACCACTGCAGGAAAAGTGGAGGGGACCATTCTAGGTACTGTTAACAACTTATACTGCAATCAAGGTTGGAGGAGTGGAACCGGGGATACACGACACCCGAGTGAAGAAAGCCCCGTCATGGAAGGTCATCAATAGGGATTCAGAGACTGCAAAGTTGATTTTAAAACATGTTTAAGAAATTATCATTGGAAAATATGGAAAAATGGGTTTTGATTTGGAAACTGATGATGTTGGGAGCGTTATTTGAGATGATAATAGATCAATTGGAAGGGAGGGTGAAGCAGAGCAGCTAATATACATTCCAAGGAGAACTCCAGAAGAAAATTTAATGGTAGGATTGATAAAAGAATTTGCAAATTTACAAAATGTAACCCAAATAACCGCATGTCTTCCAATTCCAAGAGCAGTAGGTGAATCAATTCCATGGGGAATCTTAACAACAAATTTGAGTGCAGTAAGCACAAGGGATAAACAATTATGCAAAGAAATAAGTAGAGGCCTCCCTGTACATGATCCCGAGGAAGCTGGACATGTAGTCCATAATTGTGAAAATCAGACTAAGCTAGAGGCAGAGGCTGCATGGGATTCAGTGTGGTCTATGACTATTCTATCTCAATTTCAATATATGGCTAATACTTCATGGTGTTTTGCCTGGGACGGAACAATCTTTACAGTTTTCCCATCAGTTAATGACAGGGGAACCACATCCAGGGAAAAGGAAGACATAGTACCCTGGTGGAATTGTAAAAAGATATGTAATTGCAGTGCAGTTGATAGAGCAGTCCGAGAAGTTCCTCCCTTAGCAGCTGCATTGAAATATGGGTGTTAGTGCAGAGGACTCAAGAACGATTTAAATTTGACTAGTGTATATAAAATTAGAAAGGGATCAATATTTAGTTGTAGAAGATCTACAGTTCAGAACCCAGGACATTTAGTTTGGGCAATGAGTGATGGAACTTGGACCACCCATTTACCAATGGACGGGAAAGTAAAACAAATTACTTTAGGAATGCCAAGATTATGTCCAATCTGAAAGAAATCTTCCTTTAGGGGAGATTCTGAAAATTTTAACTTTATGGACAAAAAGATCACAAATTGATGATGATGATTGGAATGAACCCTCCACAGGAGTGAAACTTGGATGAGCCTTAGAATCCTTATTGACTCCCTTGGCAACTTACAGGAATAGGGATTGGTTATATAAGTTAACAGGTCAAGTGAAAAGATTAGCCAAAATAATGAGGAAAGGATTTAAACAACTAAATTTACAGTTACAAGCCACTTTGAAGATGACCCTACAAAATAGGATAGCTCTAGATATGCTCTTACTAAAAGAACATGGAGTTTGTGGATACCTGAGGGATAGGATAGATCATTGTTGCATAGATATCCCAAATGTTACCCAGGATGTTGAATATGATTTGGACTTATTGAGAAAAATAGAAAAGGATACTCAGGAAATGCAACAAGACATGCAAGAAAATTGGTTTGATAAAATTTTCAGTGGATAGGGATAAAACTTGAGTTCTTGGGTGAAGTCCTTTAATTGATACTGTGTTATTATTATTAATAATATCTTTGAGAATATTATTCATTTATCATTGTTTGAAAAAGAAATTTACAAAAAGAGCTACCATTGATAGCAGAATTACACTTGCATTGACTACAAAACACCAAAATTTAAATGGACTAACTAATAATGCTCCTACCATCATACAATAAAGTGATTGAATGTTAATAAGGAAATTAATTTGTAATGGAAGTATTGAAAAGAAATTATTTCAAAACTTCCAAAGGGGGGAAATGTAACCAAGGTGGTAGAGAATTAAAATAAAATAGGGTTAGAAAATAGGTTTGTGAATTTGTAGAAAGTTGTAACTATAAGAACATTATGCACCAGCAATGCTGCTCGAGAACCCACCTAACCCTTCTCATCTTGATTTAATTATCAAGGAGTTAAGTGTAACGTTGTGATCATGGTATTATGTTTTGTTCTAATAACAAGTAGTCAGAAAGAAGGAACACCTTGGTCAGTTCTACGGTCCGGTGGGTAGGTAATTATTCATTCTATAGTCTTGTCTTAAAACAAAGGACTGCGGGGTGAATGATTGCATACTGGACCGATAGCCTGTGAAGATCTATTGAGTGTTGCCAAGCTTAAGTGAACTTTGTAGGAAAGGTAATTCCGGCAGGGGGAGATCGCGACCACCGACTCAGAGACCACCCACTCAAGAAACCCTCCGACTCAAAAGATTAAGGAAGTAAAATCCCAAGAAATTATAGTGAGCATGCGTGGTCATTTACATGGTAGGCGAGGAATACTTAACCAATCATTGTATGGACACTTGATGAATATGTATTAATCTTGCCTATAAATGTTTGATTTTTGAACTGATCGAGCGAACACGATTTAGGAGGAGCTATCCCCCGTGTTCCCGGCGCCGTGAATAAAGAATGCCTGCCTTTTAACACTACATTGGTGTTACGAGGTTTATTCCCGATTTCGGTGACAGCTCCACAGCCGGTCCCGCGGTTAAGCAGAGAGTCTCCTGCCTGGCTCGCCAAAACTGACGTGCGGAAAACAGACTCCACAATCTGTAAGATTGTAAAGTAGGTATGTTTATTCAGCGCTGGGCAGCACGGGGGGGTAGTCCCACCAAAAACCGTGCGCGCCCAACGAGGCACTTACTTCAAATATATACAGCAAAGTGTTGCATATACATAAAGTTTAGCAATATACCTATACATATGCATGATCTATCCCCGCTTCGTATTAAAATGAGTTCTCCTCCCATCTGCGCTTGCGTGTTGCCTCCTGGTGGTGGTCGTCAGGGGTCGTGGGGATGAAGGCCGGTGGTTCCTCTTCATCACCGCTAGTAACCTTTTGACTTTGCGCAGGCTCCGTTGTTTTTTGGCTTCTATCCAAACCGCAGAGCTAGTTTCTTGAGGTAAGTTCTTAATTCTTATCAGGGACCGTCCTTGTGAGGAGCCACAAATCTTCTTGCTCCTTTCAGTTTATCAGGACCTGTCTTTGGGAGGAACTACAGTTCTCCTGCTTTAACAATAGCTAACAAGATTTCAAGCTTCATCTACTAATTAACTGCTAAGATTCCCTTAACCCCTCCTCTCATTGGGAGCGGATCCAACAGCAGCCGGACTGCTGAGGCTGTGGCGCTTCCCAGAGAGATGCGGGGGACGCCCGCAGCGTGGCGGAGCAGGGAGGAGGAGCACCCTGGCCAGGGAACTAGCCCTTTTTCTTGATTAGCTCGCAAGCGCAGGAATTAAGCGTTACTTAAGTAAGTGTAAGCTCTGCAGCCTCAGGGCTTGAGTGGCGGATAAGGGAATCCACGTAACAGCCTGGTCTGGGCAAAGGGGACTGAGCCCCGCTTGCCGTGTGTGTTTGTTGTCTTTCTTCACGAGCTGCTGACAGCGAGCTTCAGTCACAGAGCAGGCTGTCCTGGCAGTGGGTTTGCAGTTCTGTCTGCCACAGCGTGTTTTCTCTTTTCTGCTTGCAGCCCGTCCCGTTCGTGCTGCAACCGGGGAGTCGAAGCGCCAGCGACTCCACCCGCGGAGCTCTGGGTTTCGCACCAGACGGGGCCTCCTGCTCCAGCGCAGCCAAGGGCTGAAGCTTGAGCTTTCAGCCGAAAGCTGCCGCTGCTCCGCGGGCTGCCCTGGCCGAGGGAGCTTCCCCGTGCCGCCGCGGTGCCAGCCCCCCCGCCCCAGGGTGCCCACACGCCCCATCGCCGCCCCGGTGCCAGGGGCTGCCCGCAGCGCTCTCCGCGGCCGGTAACGGTCTCCGCGCAGAACGCGCCGGAGCAAACCGCTGCCTGGGCGGCCTCTCCCCCGCGGCAGCCTCGCAGCCCGGCGCGGCACCGTCAGCGAGGAGCGAGAAGGGAAGCGCTGCCACAGAGCGGCCCGAGCGAGCCCGGCGCTCCCGGCCCGCGGCCCGGCTCCCGGTCGCGCCCGGCGGGCAGGGTGAGCCGCTCCGCCCGGCCCGGCAGGCGCCAGCCCGCGGCCCGGGGCCGCCTGAGCTCGGTCCGCCGGGGCCGGCCGCGGAGCGGCCCCCGCCGCGGGGCCCGTCAGGCGGCGGAGCCCCGCGGGCGGCGGGCCCGGCGGGCGAGCGGGGCCGTGGCGGCGCGGAGCCAGGCCTCCCTGCGGCGCCGGCTGCAGAGCTCGCAGGAGGCGCGGCAGCGCCAAGCGGTGCCGGTGCGGCAGTTACAGGCGAAGGGGAGGAGCGCGGGCGCCTGCCCGGCCCGTGTCGGGAGCTGCCCCGGGCCGCCACGGCTCCCTGTTGCCCGTGTGGGCAGCGCCGGGCAGGGCCCGGTGCTGGGGCTGTCGGGACCGGGAGAAAAGCCGGGGCGGGAGGAGCCGAGCCCCTCACAGGCTGCAGCCGCACATGGCCATTGCGTGTGCCCATCCAGGTCCTGCAGTACCGGGCTCGGTGTCGAGAGCTGGAGCGGCGAGCGGGAGCAGCAGGGGTGAGTGTGCAGGTTGCGGACGAGAGGTCGCCTGCGTAGCATTCGTTGACGCAGACAGCACAAAGCTCCCCGAAGCCGGGGCAGAGGAAAACGAGGTTCTGCCACCTGAGGCTGGAAGGAAGCCCTGTACGGTTGCCCATCGGTGGTTTGTCCGGTTGCCGCTCATAGAGCAGCCGGTAGGCGCAGAAATGCCCATCCAGAAAAGCCTGTCAGGAAGGCTTTTAGCTGCGTGCAAGAGGGCTTTGCTGCTGGAGCAGCGTTTGTCCTAGGTCTCGGGAGAGGGCTGTGCTGCCTGGTACGCTACATGGCTGTCCCTGAAAAAGAGCCGCCTGAAACATGGCACGTTGGAAGGCGAGAATGCTGGCATTCCACATGCAGAGCCGGCTCTGCGCTTTTCTTTCCGCTTCACGGCTAAAGTGAACCCAGGGAACGAAGGGCAGGAGAGTGGGAGAGCGTTCCCGGGCTTCGGGTCGAAGTGAGCGCTCGCGGTCATGAGCTGAGGATGCCTCGCTGTGAGAGTGCAACAGTGGGAGACTGAGGAGAGCTGCTGCCATTAGCTAGTAACGCCCCTCCCCTCCCTTCCTGTCCGTAGTCACGAGACCGTTACGCCGGGAAGGAGCCCCGAGCTCCTGAGATGATAGCCAACAAAGGGAGGGGAAAGCGATGGGTGCTGACGGGAGCGAAGGGAACAGGAGAATTTGACTAAACATGTCCTTTCTCCTTCAGGGCTCCCTTGCAGGCAGGTGGGAAGCCGCCGAAGAGCACAGCCTGGAGAAAGCACTGCTTCAGTGGGAAGAGGAGCAGCAAAGGTACCAGGAAGGAGTGGTACTTGGTACCCTGGTTGCTCGTGGAAGTGAGGGGAAACCCGTCAGTGCTACCTGGTCACCCCAGGGGAAGCGGCTGGGCAAGCGGCTTTGAAAAGAGAAAGGTCCACAGTCTGTTTTCCGTGGGGCAGTCCTAGGAGTGTGTGCTGAACAGCTCTGTTTTGGGCGGGGGGCTATTCCGGGCGACCTCCAAAGGACCCTTTCCAGCCTAAGCAAATGAGTTTGCCCTCACAGAGAGCTCTCAGTTAATGCTAGAAAGCACTTCTACTGCCTCTCGGTTTGACAACAAAGTCTGTGTGGAGGGAGCTGGGAAATGACGGGGATGCTGCTTGTGGATAGCAGTTGTTCAGAGGCCTCATTGCTGTTTCTCCCTTTCCAAGGTTTTCCTGGCCAAAGTGAACACTGTCCTGCGGGAGCACCTCGATGAAGTGAATGAGGTTAATTCAGCCCTCAGAGAAGATGTTGGAGAACTGACGGCGCATTGGATGAGGGCCCGGCAGGAGCTGGAATTGAGGGAGAGTGAATGGCGCGCTGAACGTGAGGTAAGGAGCGGCTACGGGAGCGTCACGGGCGATGCCAGGGCGGAATGCGAGTGCGTTTTATTTGTGGCCTAGAGGACTTGCTGTGGGAAGGTTGTGGCTTTGTTGAGGCTGTGTTGGTGTTGACGAGCAGAAGCCAGGGGTGTGAGATGGAGGAGTGTCAGCAAATTGTGGTGATGGAATGTGCCCACCTGCTGTGAGCGTACTGCTCGGTCTTGGAGGCAAATGCTTGCTGTTGCTGGGCACTGCAGGGCAGTCACAGAGGACCGCTCGTCTTTTTAATAGTCCTGGAGTGTCCATCTAGAGCAGTGGAGACCAGAGAGGACTGTGTGCTTTGAGGTTCAGAGGAGCCAGCAGAAGAACAAGGCAGGCCTCCCTTACCTCCCGTAACAGCCTGTTGGCAGGAAATCTGACGCGGGTCTCGGAGGGGCTTGTTTTTGTCTTCCTCCACCACGACCGCTGGACACCTCGGCAAGGCGAGAGGAGGAATCGTGATCAGTTTGCTTTGCTGCCGTCCACTCCTGCAGGAGGAGCGTGGACGTTCCCTTCTTGGCAGTCAGGTGGCAGGTCTGCTGAGGATGCTTCTGTGGTGGCTCCTGAGCCCTTGATGCCCCTGTTGCAGTGGTTGCTAAAGGAGACCTGGGGATGGTGGCTGTAGTCTCTCCTGTGTAGAGAGACTTGTGCAGTGGCAGCGAAGGCTGACTTGGCATTTCTTTTTGTCTTTGCACGTTCAGCTTTATGACAGCTACTTAAGGGGTGAAGATGACCGTCTCCTCGGCCTGTGGCGCCAGGCGGTAACCTTCCGCCGTCATTTCCTGGCAACGAAGACTGCCACTGACCGGTGAGTAGAAGCTAAGGCTAGAGCTCTTGCAGAAGAGCTGTAGCTTCCCTTCACACCTGCTTTTGGAGCCGCGATGTTAACGTTAGTTGCGGCTACAGCTCGGATTTCTCCTAAAGCATTAAGCGTGCTTTAGGCTATTTTCAGAACCGTTTTTGTTCGATGCTGGTTTTCAGCTAAAGCTGAGGGGCTCGGGCTAGAAGCAATGCAGGGGCCCTAAACAGGTGACTTGACTATGGTGATGATTGGTGATTCACAGAGACACGGGCGAGTGTGGACACATTGGAAGAGACTCACCAGCGCTATGCATGCCGCACGTAGAGCAGTCCCTTCTATAGAATGATGAAAATCTGCCTTAAATCTCACTGAGTTGCTTTTCCCGCTGCTCCCGTTGGAGAGGTCGTTCATGGATGTATTTTTTTTCCTTCTCATTCCCAGCTTACATTTATTCTGGTCAGTTTGCATCCGCTTCTTCAGCGCAAGTCCCCGACTTGAGGCTGCTTTGCCCGTGACAGGGAAGAGGTCGGAAAAGGAAAAGGGGGTAAACCCGAGCCAAGCCCGAGCACCTTTGGTGCGGCAGTCCCTTGCGTCTCCTGCCGGTGGGCGAGGATGCCGGCTTGGCTTCACCGAAGCACGGAACAGTCGAGGTGGGAAGGGGCCTGTGGAGATGGCCTCTCAAAGCCCGGTCAGCAAGAGCGGGTGGCCCTCGGGCCTGTCCAAACAGGCCTCCAGGCGGGCCCGCCCCACCGCCCGGTGGACAGCAGCCGGGCGGCGTCTCGGCAACCCAGTGAGGTGACAATGTGGCGACGTGGCAACGCGATGATGGAACGATGCGCGATTGCGCTCTATAGCCGCTGGCTGGGGGACCGGCTGGGGCGGCCGCAGCTGGGTGCCTCTGGAGCGAGAGGTGCCAGCGCAGGGTCGCAGCTCCAGGAGAGCTCTTGGAAGAGGCCATGGAGCGCCGTGTCGCTGCTGGCGTCCGAAAGGCAGATGCAATGCCGAGCGCACCAGGGAAGGGGAGAGAGGTGAGCAGCGGGCCGCTGGAGGGGGCTGGGCCGGGGAGCCTGCGCCATGGGGGGGCTGCTCCGGGCCCTGGGGACGTGCCCTGTCTTGCAAGGGCCGTGCAGGAGGCCTGTCGAGCTAGCGCCTGATTGTCTCTGTCTTCCTAGTGCGGGCACAGAAGACGGGACCCGGGAGAAGGAGCTGCTGGGCTGATGGACCCTAGGCTGCTGGACCTCCCCCTCGGGTTCAAGGTCCCGATGCCGCCCGGCTGCAAGCCTGTCTTCTGCAGGGCAAAGCTGGGGGAAAAGGTAAAGGCAGTAGAAAGGGGTAGAAAAGCTCTGCTCTTTGGCGGGGTCCCCGTCACGCAGAGAAGCCCTCGTGGCCACCTGCCGTACAGCGGCAGCTGCAGCCCTTGCGTCAGACAGGGCTGGGGAGCCGAGGGAAGCGCCTGGCTCCGTGGTGCCGAGAGGAAGGAGGACTTGCCCGTAGTTCCAGGCTGGCCAGAGGTGGATGGAGAAGAGTGTTGGAGTCAGCTCTTCCCACTACCTTTCCCTTTCCACAAGGGCGGCTTGTGGCACCTCCCATTTTGCAATCGGACTGAATTGCCCGAGGAAAAGACCCGGCTGTAGGCACTGCTTCAGCTTAGCTCCTTCCAGCTGCAGCGCCGGGCACAGCCCTCTCACGCCCGCAGTACGCAGCTCCTTGTATTGCTACAGCAACAGTAGACAGCCCCCAGACGGAGGATGGGGGCACAGGGCCGCTTTTCCGTTGGAGAGTCTCGGAAGTAGAGAGACCTTTCCTCTGGGTGGGAAGTAAGCCCGGGATTAGCCTGTACCTCGGAGGTTTGGAAATGCCGCCCTGTGCGAGGGAGGAGCTCGGGGGTGCGTTCATCTCTGCTGCGCTCTGCTGCCCCGTTCCTAGTCCGGAACATCCCTCTTACAGCTTCACCGGCCCTCGTGCTACTTTGACCTGGGAGATCCCTACTGTCGCCTAACGCGCACAGAGTACAACAGCCTGCATGACCCGCACCTGCGGGTGTACCACAAGCGCAAAGTCAACATCCGGAGGCTGAAGAGAGGGGGTTACGTCACCGCCGACGGCAAAGTAGGTTTGGACGTCGTCGGACTGGTAAAAAGGCTTCCCTCCGAGCGGGGTTCCCCGAGCGCAGAGGGCGGGTGTGCAGGGGAGCAGCTGCCCTCCGAACCGCTGGGTTCGGGCCGTTTCGGGGAAGGCAGTCTGCGTAGCTGGCTTGACAGCACTCGGGGCATTTCTGCCCTCGTCTCTCCGCAGGTGGTTTGCACTCTGAAGGAGTTCAATGAGTACAGGGAGTACCTGGCCAGGCTCAAGCTGGAGGCAGAGAGAAGGTCGAGGCGAGAAGAGGTAGGCAAAGCTCAGTGTTGGCGGGCAGCGGCCGGCGGCGCGCTGCCGAGGGCTGGGGCTTTACTTGCCGCATCTCGGGGAGGCGGTCGGCGCAGAAGAGGCGAGGGCTGTGCTGCTGGGCCGGGCGTTGTGGCGGGGCCAGGACCAGCCGGCTCGGAGCCGAGCTAGCGCAGGGTGCTGGGGCGGGCACAGGCAGGACGGTCACGTGAAGCACGGGGAGGCCGGAGGGAAGCCCTTCTCGTCTGCCCGCGACGCGTGGCTGAAGCAGAGCGCTGGCCCGGGCCCGCGTGAAGCCTCAGCGCGCAGGGGCGTGAGCGCTTGTCCAGGCAACAGCGAGCCACAACCTGCTGTCTCCTTTCAGGAAAGGCTTCGGGAAGAGCTGCCCAAATTAAAGGACGTCCCCAAGCCGCTGGTAGCGAGCAACACATCTTGCCTGGCAGAGTGGCTGCTGCGCCCTCGGAAGCCATCTTGCTCACCTCCACCCAAGAGCAGAAAGGACTCCCTGAAATCGGGGCGATGCAGAAGAGTGAAAGCAGCCTGCGACGAGGGCCAAACCTGCTCCCAAGCTGAGCTGGGACAGGAAGGTGCCAAGCTGCCCCGGGGGGTCAGTAGCGATGCAGCCAGCGGGTTCCGAGCTGCCTCTGCACAACAACCTGCAGCAGGAGCCCAGAAGCTTGGAGAGGTGGCTGAGACTGTGGTGGAGGAGGTGTTTGAGAGGGTGAAGGCTCCTTGGGATCAGTGTGCCTGGGTTTTAAGGAGGGCTGCCCTGGCGATCAGAGGAACAATGAGCGGCAGCGCCGGAAGAGCAGAGCCGTTGGAGACTTCTCCTCCAGGTTGCTGTCAGGAGGTTGCCCTGCTGGCCAAAGAGCTTGCAGCGAGCATGTTGGAGAGCTTGGGCAACCGTTTGGCGTCCAGCACACCCAAAGCGTCCGAGCCAGGGCCGGCAGCCAGGCGGAAGGAGCAGCCTGTTGCCGAAGGAGCCAGCCGAGTGGGCAAACGGGAGGAAGAGAAATCGGGGCAGGCGGAAATGGCAGCTTCCGACGGAGCATTTTCAGAGGCTTCCCTTGCCAGGCTCACCAGAGAAGTTGTTGACGGTGTTTGCTGCACCATGGAATCCTTTGTGGCTTCCCCGTTTAAACAACACTCTTGCTGCAGCGATTCCAAAATCCTGGAGCTTCCCAGGGGAAATGTCTCCAATAGGCAGCCGCAGCCACCCCAGACACCTTTCTCAAGGCAGGGTGGGGAAGAAGGACGAGGATTGCCCAGAGCGTCTGAACAGCGGAGCCTGGCAGCAAGCAAGGGAGCAAAGCTGCCTGTGTCGCAACCACTGGCAAACACAACCGCTGCCGATGACTTGCGACTGAGCCGCACGGCTGCCAGGGAGGGCATCCAAACTGCACGGACCCCCAAAGTTCATTTTGGAAGCCGTGTAGCAGAACCGCCAAGACCACGAGATGGAAAGGAGAGCTGTCCCGCTGAGAACGCCCTCCCCGCCACGGGCGCACGCGTTTCCAGACAGCCCGTCCCCCCAGCAGGTCCGAAGCCGCCTGCCCAGACAGGAGCACGGCGCAGATCGGTGCGCGTCACGCACTTGTCCGAGGCGAGCCCCAGCAGCCCGTATGAGAAGCGAGGGCGTTAGTTGGGAGGCTTGTGGACGACGTCCTGAGGAGGCGTGTGGCAAGAGAGGTGCAGAGCCCCTGGGCAGCTCCACCAGGCACCAAGGACAGACCTTACACCCTTGTGCTCGCAATAAAGTGTTCACTCGCAAGTGCTTGCTTGTGCCTACCTTCGTTCAAGCCAGGCCATACTGGGCCTGGGCGTTTTCCCTGCTATAACCTGTCTCATCCTCTTCCCCCCGACAGCCTCTCTCACGCTAAGGCCCAATTTGACAGGGAATCTTAACCAGGGAGGCGAGAAGTAGCCAGCATTTTTGCCTCGTTTAGCAAGCTTTGCTGCCGGGCTGGTGGAGGGACGGGTCCCGTTCTCGGAAGCCTGCTTTTCACATTGTGTGAAGGGTAATGTTGGTCTTTGCCTCGAGAGCCTTTTTCCAGGGCCCTTTCTCCTCCGACCGAGCTCCCCAAGCGGCTCTGCACGAATACTTCTCGCCGCTCCGGGGACGGCTCTGCCACACGGCGTTTGGGTCTCGTCTGTCCGGAGCCCGGGGACGGGTATATTGCGGAGGCCCAGAATCGTGCACGTGAGCAGGTTCAGGCAGGCGGTGCCAGGGCTCACCCCAAGGGAGCGGGGGGAGCAGCCCCCTCTCTACCGGGAACTTGCTACGCTGCGGTGCCGCAGGCTGGGCCCTTGACCCTGCGAGGTGCAGCATCCCCTGGGGAAGGGAGGCCTTCGGCCCCCCGCGGAGACAAGTCAAACCCTTGGCAGGAAGCAGGGCCTGGCCTGCCCCGCTTGCCCCCAAAGCCCGTTGTCCGTGACGCGCTCAGCACTGGCGGCTGGAGCTGGACCCTGGGTGGCAGCCCATGTGCCCGGTGCCGGCTACTGGCGCGGGGGCGAGTGCCTGCATCTTCCCCAGAGTGTGCGGGGGGAGGTGGGGTGGCTGGTGGGAGATTTGTCGTCTGCCAGCAAACGTCAGGCTGGACCAGCTGGCACAGAGGAGGCCCTGGGTGCGGGCTGGTGCCATCTGGGACAGTATTTGCATCCGCAAATGGCACCTGGAACGGTGTCTGCAGCCACACTGGCATCTGCATCTCTATTTGTGTCTGCAATTGTACATGCATCTGCAAGGGCACCTGTGGTTGTATGTGCATCTGCAGTGGTGTCATCTGCATCTGCAAGGGCGTCTGCAAAGCTGTCTTCAGTGGTGTCTCCCCCCAGCAAATGTTCTTCTTCTACTGCCTCTGCATCTGCAACGCCATCTCCAATGGTCTGTGCATCTGCAGCAGTATCTCCATCTGGAATGGCCTCTGCACCTGCGATGGTATCTGCACCTGTATGGGCATCTGCAATGGTCTGGGCATCTGCAGCGGCGTCTCCCTCTGCCATGCTGTCGGCATCTGCCATGCTGTCGGCATCTGCAGAGGTATCTCCATCTGCATTTCCATCCTGAATTTCATCTGCGTCTGCAACGGCCTCTGCAAAGATACCTTCCTCTGCAACGGTATCTGCATCAGCAACGCTGTCTCTATCTGCAAGGGCCTCTGCATGTCCCGTTTTGTCTCCATCTGCAGCGGCACATGCAGGGTATCTCAGCACAGGAAAGACACGGGCCTGTTGGAGCGGGGCCAGAGGAGGCCACAAACGTGCTCAGAGGGGTGGCACAGCTCTGCTGTGAGGACAGGCTGAGCGAGCTGGGGTGCTTCGGGCTGGAGCAGAGAAGGCTCCGGGGAGACCTTAGTGCAGCCTGCCAGGGCTTAAAGGGGGCTTCTGAGAAAGCTGGGGACAGACCTTTTAGCAGGGCCTGCAGCGGTAGGACAAGGGGTAACGGTTTTAAACGGAAAGAGGGGAAGATCTCGCCTCGATCGAAGGAAGACATTTTTGACAGTGAGGCTGGTGAAGCACTGGCCCAGCTTGCCCGGAGAGGTGGTAGATGTTCCCATCCCTGGAAACATCCCAGGTCAGGTTGGACGGGGCTCTGAGCAACCTGATCTAGTTGAAGGTGTCCCTGCTCATGGCAGGGGGGTTGGACTAGATGGCCTCCAAAGGTCCCTTCCAGCCCAAACCATTCTATGAGTCTAGGAGTCTATGATCTGGAGGGGCACCTGCATCTCCAGTGGCACCTCCACCTGCAATCGCATCAGGAACTGCATGTGTTTCGGCAGGGGTGTCTGCGTCTGCCCGGGCATCTACACTGGCACCTTCATCTGCAACGGCCTCTCTAATGGTTCCAGTATCCGCGTCTGCAGTGGTATCTCTGTGGGTACCTGCGTGCCTCGTTGTGCCTGTGTCTGCGTCTGTACGGGCACCTGTATGTGCATCTTCAGTCGCATTCGGACCACACCTGTTTACCGGCGCCTCCATCAGTAACGGTATCGCAAGCGGGGGCTGGAGTTGTAGGTGTAACGGAAAGTGTGCTTGTATCTGCAACTGCACGTGTAATCGTGTCTTTATCTGTAATGGTATCTGCAGTCGTATGCGTACTGGTTTGTGCGACTTTTCTTGCATGAATAATTTTGCGGGGTGTGGTGTCTGTGACGCTAATTGTGTCTGTGTTTATATATATTTTACGCCTGTGTTTGCAACTGAACGGGTGTATGGGCCTTTAGTTATAATGGTGCCGGTGTGTGCTGGGTTTGGCTGGCATAGAGTTAATTCTCTTCATGGGAGCTCTATGGTGCTCTACTTTGGATTTGTAATGACAACAGTATCGATCACACAGCTCTGCTTTAGTTACTTAGTTATGAGTAATGTAGTTAGCTATTTGCAAGAGCTCTTTGTGGTTCAAGAAGCCCTAACCATGGCATAAGAGCTCTTACAGGCGGGTGGAACTCAGTGCTGCACTCCATCAGAGGGGTGTAGTGCTTTTTCTTATATGTACTGGTAGTTGTGAGCTACAGAGGCGGGAGAGATACTGGTTCTAACCGCTGTGGGTGCTTTTCCTGCAGCTGGAATACACTTCGCACCCCGGGCCGCGGGCAAATGCTTGAATGCCCTTTCTCCACATTTCCAATATTGCCCAGGTAGTTGTGTCGATAGGGCAGTGTAACCTGCACATAAATCTTAATCATCTAAGATCTATTTCCTGTCACAGGCTTGGTCAGTGCTGCATCTGGTGTTTTAGGTAAGCCGGTGAGGCTTGGACCCAGCTGAGGTGACTCAAACCAATCAGGATCCCATAGGACACCAACATTCTCTAACTGCCTTTACTTTGATTACGGCTGCCTACAGAGCACCAAGTTAATTAATCTGCCAGGAACCCACCACTTGCTCCTTCTGGCAGCCGCAATCATGGCTTCTTTGGCCAAGAAGGTCATACATATATCTGTGGGAATATATATTCGCACATCTTCATGGGAAACATCATCAGAATCCTTCACAGACAATTGAGACGACTGATGATCAAGCACAGCACCGATGTGAAGACTAAACCAGTCCTTGTCCCTCTATGAAATGTTACAGTGCCAGAAACTTGTGGACGGTGTTAGAGAAACTGTAAAGCAAACCTCACACCAATGCTGGTGCAATTCTTGCCTACAACTTGGTCCGTACCCTTAGGAACATTGTGGGGCACAGTGTGCTCTCAACTGGAAGAGCTGGACTCCTTAATCAGCAGCTACGACCAAGCTGTTGCGTACCAGAACCACGGGACTATCGCTGTCAAAGACGACACTGGCCGGGTTGTCAGCATCGCAACAGAAATTGAACTGCTGGACATCACTGGTGTGATCTTCTGTCCGACTCTGCTGACTTTGGGCGATGGTGGAGACCAGACTGCCAAGCTGGAAGGTACAAAACATCAGCCGGTCCCAAACGCCTTGGGAGCGGATCCAACAGCAGCCGGACTGCTGAGGCTGTGGCGCTTCCCAGAGAGATGCGGGGGACGCCCGCAGCGTGGCGGAGCAGGGAGGAGGAGCACCCTGGCCAGGGAACTAGCCCTTTTTCTTGATTAGCTCGCAAGCGCAGGAATTAAGCGTTACTTAAGTGTAAGCTCTGCAGCCTCAGGGCTTGAGTGGCGGATAAGGGAATCCACGTAACAGCCTGGTCTGGGCAAAGGGGACTGAGCCCCGCTTGCCGTGTGTGTTTGTTGTCTTTCTTCACGAGCTGCTGACAGCGAGCTTCAGTCACAGAGCAGGCTGTCCTGGCAGTGGGTTTGCAGTTCTGTCTGCCACAGCGTGTTTTCTCTTTTCTGCTTGCAGCCCGTCCCGTTCGTGCTGCAACCGGGGAGACGAAGCGCCAGCGACGCCACCCGCGGAGCTCTGGGTTTCGCACCAGACGGGGCCTCCTGCTCCAGCGCAGCCAAGGGCTGAAGCTTGAGCTTTCAGCCGAAAGCTGCCGCTGCTCCGCGGGCTGCCCTGGCCGAGGGAGCTTCCCCGTGCCGCCGCGGTGCCAGCCCCCCCGCCCCAGGGTGCCCACACGCCCCATCGCCGCCCCGGTGCCAGGGGCTGCATCCCGCCGCTCCTGCTCTCGCGGACGCTCCCCGGAGCGCGTGCTGCCCGCAGCGCTTTGCGCGGCCGTTAACGGTCTCCGCGCAGAACGCGCCGGAGCAAACCTCTGCCTGGGCGGCCTCTCCCCCGCGGCAGCCCCGCAGCCCGGCGCGGCATCGTCAGCGAGGAGCGAGAAGGGAAGCGCTGCCACAGAGCGGCCCGAGCGAGCCCGGCGCTCCCGGCCCCCGGCCCGGCTCCCGGTCGCGCCCGGCGGGCAGGGTGAGCCGCTCCGCCCGGCCCGGCAGGCGCCAGCCCGCGGCCCGGAGCCGCCTGAGCTCGGTCCGCCGGGGCCGGCCGCGGAGCGGCCCCCGCTGCGGGGCCCGTCAGGCGGCGGAGCCCCGCGGGCGGCGGGCCCGGCGGGCGAGCGGCGCCATGGCGGCGCGGAGCCAGGCCTCCCTGCGGCGCCGGCTGCAGAGCTCGCAGGAGGCGCGGCAGCGCCAAGCGGTGCCGGTGCGGCTGCTACAGGCGAAGGTGAGGAACGCGGGCGCCTGCCCGGCCCGTGTCGAGAGCTGCCCCGGGCCGCCACGGCTCCCTGTTGCCCGTGTGGGCAGCGCCGGGCAGGGCCCGGTGCTGGGGCTGTCGGGACCGGGAGAAAAGCCGGGGCAGGAGTAGCCGAGCCCCTCACAGGCTGCAGCCGCACATGGCCATTGCGTGTGCCCATCCAGGTCCTGCAGTACCGGGCTCGGTGTCGAGAGCTGGAGCGGCGAGCGGGAGCAGCAGGGGTGAGTGTGCAGGTTGCGGACGAGAGTTCGCCTGCGTAGCATTCGTTGACGCAGACAGCACAAAGCTCCCCGAAGCCGGGGCAGAGGAAAACGAGGTTCTGCCACCTGAGGCTGGAAGGAAGCCCTGTACGGTTGCCCGTCGGTGGTTTGTCCGGTTGCCGCTCATAGAGCAGCCGGTAGGCGCAGAAATGCCCCTCCAGAAAAGCCTGTCAGGAAGGCTTTTAGCTGCGTGCAAGAGGGCTTTGCTGCTGGAGCAGCGTTTGTCCTAGGGCTCGGGAGAGGGCTGTGCTGCCTGGTACGCTACATGGCTGTCTCTGAAAAAGAGCCGCTTGAAACATGGCATGTTGGAAGGCGAGAATGCTGGCGTTCCACATGCAGAGCCGGCTCTGCGCTTTTCTTTCTGCTTCATGGCTAAAGTGAACCCAGGAAACGAAGGGCAGGAGAGTGGGAGAGCGTTCCTGGGGTTCGGGTCAAAGTGAGCGCTCGCGGTCATGAGCTGAGGATGCCTCGCTGTGAGAGTGCAACAGTGGGAGACTGAGGAGAGCTGCTGCCATTAGCTAGTAACGCCCCTCCCCTCCCTTCCTGTCCATAGTCACGACACCGTTACGCCGGGAAGGAGCCCCGAGCTCCTGAGATGATAGCCAACAAAGGGAGGGGAAAGCGATGGGTGCTGACAGGAGCGAAGGGAACAGGAGAATTTGACTAAACATGTCCTTTCTCCTTCAGGGCTCCCTTGCAGGCAGGTGGGAAGCCGCCGAAGAGCACCCCCTGAAGAAAGCACTGCTTCAGTGGGAAGAGGAGCAGCAAAGGTACCAGGAAGGAGCGTTCCCTCATACTTGATACACTGGATGCTCGTGGAAGTGAGGGGAAACCTGTCAGTGCTACCTGGTCACCCCAGGGGAAGCGGCTGGGCAAGCTGCTTTGAAAGGAGAAAGGTCCACAGTCTGTTTTCCGTGGGGCAGTCCTAGGGGTGTGTGCTGAACAGCTCTGTTTTGGGCGGGGGGCTATTCCGGGCGACATCCAAAGGACCCTTTCCAGCCTAAGCAAATGAGCTTGCCCTCACAGAGAGCTCTCAGTTAATGCTAGAAAGCACTTCTACTGCCTCTCGGTTTGACAACAAAGTCTGTGTGGAGGGAGCTGGGAAATGACGGGGATGCTGCTTGTGGATAGCAGTTGTTCAGAGGCCTCATTGCTGTTTCTCCCTTTCAAAGGTGTAAGAAGCTGGCCAAAGTGAACACTGTCCTGCGGGAGCACCTCGATAAAGCGAATGAGGTTAATTCAGCCCTCAGAGAAAATGTTGGAAAACTGACGGCGGATTGGATGAGGGCCCAGCAGGAGCTGGAATTGAGGGAAAGTGAACGGCGCGCTGAACGTGAGGTAAGGAGCGGCTACGGGAGCGTCACGGGCGATGCCAGGGTGGAATGCGAGTGCGTTTTATTTGTGGCCTAGAGGACTTGCTGTGGGAAGGTTGTGGCTCTGTTGAGGCTGTGTTGGTGTTGACGAGCAGAAGCCAGGGGTGTGAGATGGAGGAGTGTCAGCAAATTGTGGTGATGGAAGATGCCCACCTGCTGTGAGCGTACTGCTCGGTCTTGGAGGCAAATGCTTGCTGTTGCTGGGCACTGCAGGGCAGTCACAGAGGACCGCTCATCTTTTTAATAGTCCTGAGGTGTCTGTCTAGAGCAGTGGAGACCAGAGAGGACTGTGTGCTTTGAGGTTCAGAGGAGCCAGCAGAAGAACAAGGCAGGCCTCCCTTACCTCCCGTAACAGCCTGTTGGCAGGAAATCTGACGCGGGTCTCGGAGGGGCTTGTTTTTGTCTTCCTCCACCACGACCGCTGGACACCTCGGCAAGGCGAGAGGAGGAATCGTGATCAGTTTGCTTTGCTGCCGTCCACTCCTGCAGGAGGAGCGTGGACGTTCCCTTCTTGGCAGTCAGGTGGCAGGTCTGCTGAGGATGCTTCTGTGGTGGCTCCTGAGCCCTTGATGCCCCTGTTGCAGTGGTTGCTAAAGGAGACCTGGGGATGGTGGCTGTAGTCTCTCCTGTGTAGAGAGACTTGTGCAGTGGCAGCGAAGGCTGACTTGGCATTTCTTTTTGTCTTTGCACGTTCAGCTTTATGACAGCTACTTAAGGGGTGAACATAACCGTCTCCTCGGCCTGTGGTGCCAGGTGGTAACCTTCCGCCGTCATTTCCTGGCAATGAAGACTGCCACTGACCGGTGAGTAGAAGCTAAGGCTAGAGCTCTTGCAGAAGAGCTGTAGCTTCCCTTCACACCTGCTTTTTGAGCCTCGATGTTAACTTTAGTTGTGGCTAAAGCTCAGATTTCTCCTAAAGCATTAAGCGTGCTTTAGGCTATTTTCAGAAGCATTTTGTTCGATGCTGGTTTTCAGGTAACGCTGAGGGGCTCGGGCTATAGGCAATGCAGGGGCCTTATTCAGGTGACTTGACTATGGTGATGTTTGGGCATATTCACAGAGACACAGGCGTGTGTGGACACATTGGAAGAGACTCACCAGCGCTATGCATGCCGCACGTAGAGCAGTCCCTTCTATAGAATGATGAAAATCTGCCTTAAATCTCACTGAGTTTCTTTTCCCACTGCTCCCGATGGAGAGATCATTCATGGATATATTTTTTTTTTTTCTTCTCAATTCCAGCTTACATTTATTCTGGTCGCTTTGTATGTGCTTAGTCCTGTACCAGCATTGCTGAGAGAAAGAATATCTTCTCTACCCTGTTTCTGCATTTATCCAATTAATTTTGCTTAGTCCAATACCTCTTTTTGTGATTGTTTTCTTGTATTTGGGCTCTCTGAAGTTCCTTTCTCACAGTTGCCTTCTACACAAACAAATGTAGCGTAGCCGTAATAGTACCTTCTTCTGGTGTCAGCATGCAGTTTATTTCCAACTCTGGGTTATTGTCAGCCATTTACCTTCTTTGGCGATAAGCCATCCTTAGTGTGTGGAGTGTGCCTGACTTACTATTCAATTCTTGTGATATTTGTGCTTTTTTTGCTACAACATTTTAAGCTTATTCTTACAGCACCTTGCTGGAATGTTTATTCTGTAGATATTGTTGTGAGCCTCTTAGCAGTCCAAGGGTTGATAATAATAGCCCGCTTAAGGCTGATCCCCTAGGTAGGTATAGAAGCTGGGGACCTTGGTAAAATGCCTTACATCTGTTGATGATAACTAGAGGATATTAATAAGAGAGAGCAGGAGCAACAGTTAATAAGAGTAATGAGAGGCTCATGAAGACTTCTGGCTGTGCCCTCCATTTCTTCCTCTCTCTGAGGAGAAAACAGGCTCATTTCTCAACCGTCCCTAGACTTGTTGCTCACCTGTCAAGATGTGTCCTGGTCCCAAAGTGTCAGATGAATGATTCGTCCGCAACGAAGATGTCATCTTTCCTGCCAGCTTTTACTGTTGCACAATTACGTGCTTCAGAGGTGAGTCGGCTGCTAAAGATGGTGGCGTGAACATGAGCTCTTTCTTTATTCTTCTTCAGAGATTTGTCTGAGCTGAAGGCAGAGCAAATGAGGGTTTCTGGATCTATACTTGTAAACTGCTCCCATCTAAAATCCGTCGTACAGCTCCGGCAGCCCATCACGCTGGGTAGAGCTGTCCTCAAGGATCGGGCAGAGCAGCAAGCGGGACAGGAGATAAACCAGGAGACTCAGGAAGTGATGAGCTTACAAGTCAAGGGGGACCTGGAGAAGAAGGAGCTTCAAGACAGGTGAAGGTGTTTTAAATGTGGCTGTTGCCAGCGTGATCTTTTGTGGCTGCTGCTTGGATTCCTAGCTGGGCTGTGCTCACGTTTAAAACACAGCCATTCTGCACAGCCTTGTTTCTGTCCCTCGTCAAAGTACTGCCTTCCGCAGAAAGGACAGAAAAAACGGTCTGAGTGACAGCAGCTCTTCTGAGTAAGCCCGGACTGGAAAAGAGATTGCGTCTTTCAGTGCTTTTGCCGTTAAGTGGTTCTTGGTGAGCGGTTGAGACCAGTATAAAGAGAGCTCTGTCTCTCGTACAGCCCTTTTGCTAGCCAGGGCTGTGCTAAAGGGAGTTGGGAGGCATTTGCCCAGGGCCATCATAAGCAGTGTAGCACCTGTGTACTGACAAGTCCTTGCAAGGCTGAGTGCAGAAGGCCTCTTTGGGGCAAGAAGTGCTGTTTTGCAACATTGAGCATATGAACCTGTAGAGATGAATGCTGCCCTTGCTGTATTTTCTGGGTTGAACTTTCTCTGCTATGCTTCTGGGAGCTGCTGAGCTCTTTAACAGGCGATGGTGTGCAATGCTTCTGGAATGGCACGTGGACCTTCTGTTCTCAGGGTGGTGGAGCTCTCGGCCTTGCTTGTACAGTCTCAGAAACAGAATGAGGAGAAGGAGACGACCATGAGGACACTTCACGACACCGTGGAGATTCTAGTATGTTTTCCCTTTATCTGGGAGGTGGCGCAGCGTTTGCTCTCCAGGCTCAGCACAAAGAGGTGTAGCTTCCTCAAGAGAAAGAGTGGCAAAGGTGCTAACTGTCTGGGAACGTCAGGCACATGGCCCAATATTCCTCGTGCGTTGGGCCCATGTGGAGTCAGTCCAGGTGCAGGCAGTGGCAGGGGGGCTGGAGACAGTTCAGGTGTCTTCCTCAGGGGGGTTGCAGCGGTGCTATTGTGCCTGTGGCTTTCAGTCTCTAGGGATGAGAGTTCCTTGGAATGGATAGCTTGACAGCAGTCTGTAGAAACTAGCTGTTGGTCTTTCTCCTCTTAGTTTTTGCAAAGAAGAAATTGAATAGATGTGGGAGGGAATATACTGGAGTCACTAGGGCTGAGGCTTATCGGCATGGCAGTGCTACTGAGGATGGGAATGCTACAGAGGGGAGCAGCTCTCCCCTGCCCACCCTTGCCTTATTCTGTTCCCAGGAAGGAAGTCGATTAGAGAAAGAATATGAAGCTTCATTGACTAGAAGTGTCAAAGAAGAGAATCTTTCCCTCCAGAAGCTGATAAAAGATATAATGGAGGTGAGTACAGAGTTCAGAGACTCATAGAACCATGGAATAGTCTGGGTTGGAAGGGGCCTTTAAAGATCACCTAGTCCAACCCCCCGGCAGTGAGCAGGGGCATCTTTAACTGGATCAGGTTGCTCAGGAGTTGGGACCACAATCGCGGAGCACTTGTGGCCACAGGGACAAAACTGCTTTGTTGACTGAAGAAATGAGAGAATTGAGTTTTGAATGACTCTAGGGTGAAGTGGGGGGAAAAGGAGAAATAGATAAAGGAAGCCCAATAGAATGAGCAAAGAGTAACGGCTTGATGCGGGCTTTCAGGTGGTGTTAGATGACAGTGACAGTACGGTCAGCATTACCTGCCCTGAGAGTTCCCAACATGCAGAGCCTAGCAACATCCTCTCTTGTCTGAGCCCCCTTGATGCAGAGCGTGCCTTTGTATTGGTTCAGGAAGCACTGGCAAGGAGGCGAGGAGCAACACAGGTGAGAATTTCTGCTTGTCTTCCCTGCTGGCTCAGCTGCTAATGCCATGCTTAGCTTGACAGCTTTCCATTTACTTTGCCAGTTGAGCCAGTTCCTTTCTAGCCTGCCCACTCTTGCTATTGAGTATTGCTACCTTGAGTATTACCTTGGCAGTCTCGCCAGCTCTGTGTTCTACTTCTTTTCTCTCCTTGATCTCCACCCCCTCGTGACAGCTTTTGCCTTCAGGCGAGCTGTCTCTCTGCTTGCTGCTTCCACTCCAGCTACCTGGAGCCATCTTCCCTGCTCCTTATGGCTTTTTTGTGCTCTTTCCCTGCCCATTCCTTGCAGGCCCTAAGAGAAGAGCTTTCTGCCAGGCAGGACTCTCTCAATTTCCTGCAGCAGCAGCACAGACAGCAGGAAGAGAAGTGCAGGAAGCTGCAGCAAAGGCTTGAGCAACTGGAGGAGGAATGCAAGGCGTCCAGCAGCCACCGGCAGCACCTCCAGGCTCTGGTAGAAGCCCTCCAAAGGTGAGTGTTTCCTCCTCCTCCTGCGTTCTAGAGGCAATCTGCTTCCAGTGCTGGGAGTCCGGAGGATTTATGGGCAAAGAACTCGCCTGCCCTGCCACGCTTGGCACTTTGTCATCCTCCTGTCACTGCTTTTCATGCTCTACTGTGCATCGTAAGGCTGTCTTGGAGATTCCGAGCGTTGTTGGACTACAAGAGGCCTCCCTCTCGACATGCTGCTTCTCTGAATTGTGTTCTTTGGGTGCCCTTCCTAGCCACTGCTGCTCACTGAATGAAGGCAAAAGCCTGCCTTCCTTTCTCCTTCCCTCCTCGGTTACCTGGCAAGGGGGAGAGCAAGTTCTTCCTTACCGTGCTCCCCACAACTCCATCCTGGCATGATGAAAATGGGACCTGTGACTCTTCAGGCCTCTGTGTTCTTCTAAGTGAGCCTTGTCTCTGCAGTGACTGTGCAAACCTTGAGCAAACCAGGGAAGAGCTACAGCAACAGCTTGAAGTAACGGAGCAAGAAGCCTCGCGTCTGCGTCAAAGTAACTCTGAACTGCAGTTGAAGGGAGATTCAGCCCAGAGGGAAAAGGTGGAGCAGCAACAGGCGATGGAGAGAGCACGTTGTGACCAGGAGCTCCTGTGAGCGTTAAAGCTTTCTCTGGGCAGGGGTGGGCATTGCTGGACTTGAGGAGGCCCACCGTAAAAGAATGAATTTTGCATGCTCCTCGTTTGTAGCACAGAAGGGTGATGGGACTGCGTGGGCAGGTCTGGCTACCTACTGACACACAGCATAGCTGCCTCCTTGTACTTTCTTTATGACCCTTTAAAAAAAGTCATTCCAAACCTGGCCAGAGTAGTTGCTGACAGGCATAAGCTGAAACAAGAGAGGCTCAGACTGGATTCAAGGAGAACAAAAAATTTGAACCATGAAGGCGATCATGCAGCAGAACAGGTTGCTCAGGGAGGCCATCCAGATGCCATCCCTTGAAATTTGGGAGACCCGAGTGGAGAGAGCCTCGAGCAACCTGGGCTGATCCCATAGCTGACCCCAGGTGCTTTGAGTTGAAGATTGGGCTAGAGGCCTCCTGGGGTCCCTGCCAGCCTGAACCATCCTGTGATCCTATGATTATTGGACTGGAAATTCATACACATCTCCTCCCCAAACAGATTGCAGGCTCTTCCTTCATCTCACTGCTGAAGGCAAGAGCAATTGTGGGAATATGAATCTGGACTTAGAAAGTCTGTCTTGCCCAAAGACGAACTTTGGAAAGTCTCGTAGCCAATGTGTGGAAAAGGAGAGAGAGAACTAACAGGCAGGAAGCGGTTGAGAGTACCTGAACCTTTTGGAAACGTTCTGTGATTTCTGGAAGCTTGTTTTACTTTCTCAGTGACAAGTGTTTCACCTACATCAATGACAAAGAGTGAGGCAGCTCTAGTCAGGGAATTCCAGTATTTGTTAGGTGCAAACAGGAAGCTGTTGGAAGTCATTCAAACTGCCATATCTGGGACACAGGATGTGCTCTTGGTTTTGGAAATGAGCATATTTTTACATTAACCACTTGTTTGCCTTTCCCCTTCTCCTAGACTGAAGGACTTAGCCGCACTTGAAGGCAAACATTCATTATTACAGAGTGAGCTGGCAGTCGCGAGAGAGGCACTGGAGGAATCGCACCTTCAGAGGGATCTGCTGAAGCAAGAGAAACACGAGCTTACGGTGGCACTGGAGAAGGTATGGTCACCATCTTGCTAGGCAGCACTTGTGGGAGAGGGAGTTGTGATAACAAGACCACCGCAGATGCTGCTTCTGGCAGTAGAGAACAGGGACAACGTTGTTCTCCATCTTGGAAAACGGTGATCAGAGCACCCAGGCTCTTTGGGGTAGTTAGTCCCCACGTGCTTATTGGGAGCGCTGAACTGGGAGTATGTCAGAAACGCACGGGGGTGTGGGCTTGCTGCTTGAAGTCGGGGATTTTCCTGCTTTTATTGTCATGTTGTTCTTTTGTCTCTTCAGGCTGAGCAGTTGGTAGCAGAGTTGACCGGGGCTCACAGTGAGCTGAGTGCTGAAAATGCTGATCTGCATGTTGCAACAGCAACCATGAGCAGCATCAATGAAGCTCTCGCACTGGATAAAGTGCAGCTGAACAAACTTGTGCTGCAGGTGAGCAGCGCTGCCAAAGAGCTTGTGAGGTGTTTGTCTCCAGCTGCTGCTGCTTCTGAGACTTCTTGCCTTCCGACCGTACGGCTGACTGAATATGGACATGTTGTTCCTCTTCCTGTGCATGCCAAAGCTTCTTCATAGTAAACTCTGTATTTTATTTATACATAAAACTGTATTTTGTTTCCTCTCTGCTTCTGTGATTGTAGCTGGAGCAAGAGAATGAAGTTCTGTCAGGTAGAGTGGCCGACATGGCGAGAGCAAAGATGTCTGACCAGGAGAAGCTGAGCCTGTGTAAAAGAGCAAATGATGAGCTCTGCGCAGAGAAAGCCCACCTGGAGCAGCTGCTGCAGGAAGCAGAGGAGCAACAGGAGAGGCTGCAGGCAGAGCTGAGGTGGCTGGCAGAGGAGAAGGAAGAAATCCAAGAGAAACTCAGTCAGGTGAGACCAAAAACCTGGTGCTTCTGGGTGGGCATTGGGCTGCTTGGCTCAGTGAAGCTGCATCCGTTGGATTCTGCAGTGGTTTTGTCCAGGAGACACATGGCAGTGCTGGAGGTCATGCTTTTACTGTCATGTTTACTTCTTCTTGGAAACGTCTTGATGGCTTGCAGAGCTTTTGGTAAGCTGCAAAGAGACGATTGCATTGTCCATGAATCTGAGTGGGGCTACTACTCTCACATGTGGCCAAAGCAGCAAACTGTGTAGCTCTGAGTCCTTTTTCTGAGGTGAAAAGCAGGGCTGCATGTTCCTATTTATGTTTTTCATTGAGAAGTCTGCAACTTTCAAAACTCCATTTGTCTGAGCCTAGAGAGCGGGACAAAGCTGCAAGTCAGTGCCTGCTGTCATGTATTGCTAAGAGCGGCAGTGACATCCTGAAATTGTTGAAATGGTATTGTAAGACATACATGCAACTTTGTGGCTGGAAAGCTGCCTAGGGGAAAAGGACCTGGGGGTGCTGGTCGACAGCCAGCTGCGTATCGTCTGGCAGCGTGCCCAGGTGGCCAAGAAGGCCAACAGCATCCTGGCTTGTGTCAGAAACAGGTCCTGCCCAGCAGGACTAGGGCAGGCAGTGATCGTGCCCCTGTGCTTGGCAGTGGTGAGGCCCCACCTCAACTACTGTGTTCAGTTTTATGCCCCTTGCTCCAAGAAAGACACTGAGGTGCTGGAGCGTGTCCAGAGAAGGGCAACGAAGCTGGTGAGGGGTCTGGAGCACAAGTCTGATGAGGAGCAGCTGAGGGAACTGGGGATGTTTAGCCTGGAGAAGAGGAGGCTGAGGGGAGACCTTATCACTCTCTACAAGTACCTGAACGGGGGTTGTAGCGAGGTGGGTGTCAGTCTTGGCCATTATTAGGTGTGCGGTGGGACTCGATGATCTTAAAGGTCTTTCCCAACCGAAATGATTCTGTGATTCTATGGATTGTTAGAGTCTCTTTAGGCGTTGAGGAAGAAGAGGAGAAAGAGGTGATCACACAAGACTCTTCAGTCAGGACTAACTGATTTTGGTAGCCTGGAAGAAGAGCTTGGGAGAATCATGTCCCTGGAGGAGACTAGGGAGTTTGTCATCACGGAAATGTCAGTGTCACAATGTATGATCTTGGGTATTATGGGATAGCTTTGAGAGAATTGTTTGTTTCTGACGGTCTGTTCTCTGTTAGATAGCCTTAGTTTTGGAGTATGTGGTATGTTTGGCAAATACCCAGCAGCGGTGTTAGACTGAAGAAAAAAGCCCAAAAATTGTGGTTAATCTTCAAGCTGGAATACCAGCAAGGTATATTAGACAACTTGTTTGTGTAAGACAAGTAAACAGTGTTCTTGACATGAGCTACTGTGCCAACAGAGTCTACCATCTCTTTGGCCACATCAGCCAGACTTTAGACACCAAAGTAGGTGACACTTTGAGTATTTTCTTTTTCTAGAAGGTGAAACCATGTGTATTTTCACTTTCTCCCATGAGCAAAGATGCTTTTGCTCAAACCTTCCTGAAAATTTCCAGCACTACAATAGATCCTGGTAGAATGTCAGTTTGCAAGGTGGCAGTTCTGGAAAATGCAGAATTTGTGCATGAAAACACGTAGTGTGGGATACGTACGTTTGTCGTGAAGGAGCTGTGTGGTCCCCGGCACGCCAGTAGGGCCTTACGCATCTCTTCCAAGTTAACGGTGCCAGTGCCTTTTGGCAGCCCAGGGTATGAGCGTGGTATACAGCAGATGCTGTTAAGCTTTCAGCCCACAGTACAGGAGCTCTTTCTGCGGTAGCTGGTTCACCAGTGGCACTGGCTGGCTCTGCACAGAACTCCAGAGAAAGGGCTCTAACTGTATTTTGTCCCGCTTTCAGGTTTACCATCAGCAAGAGTTGGCAAGCAGTGGTCTGGAGCAGTTGCGCCAGGAGTCCTGTCGCCAAGGGCACGCGCTGGCCGAGGCATCCAAAGAGAAGGAATTGCTGGTGCATGAGAAGGCCGCCCTAGAGGTGCGACTGGCAGCCATGGAGCGGGACAACCAAGGCCTTTCAGAGCAGTTGGCGGAAACCAGGTAAAGGCAGGGAGGAGAGCCTAGGCAGGACGTTATTTAATGTCTGTAATTATAAAGGTAATCATTACACGAGGTTTTATTGCATCTTGCGTGCTTTTCAGATGTTTTCACCTTCCATGCACAGAAAATGGAAGACTCTCGAGCCAAAAGAAAAAAGAGTCTACCATGATTTGAGTGTTATTTTCTGACAGCTAAAGCTCCCCTGAGCCTTGGGCTCATGTTTCTGCCCCCTTGCACTTCACACAGGTGTGAAGTCCAAAGCAAGCCAACTTGGCTCTGCGTTGAGTAGCAATTAAACCATGCAGACATTTACTGAAACCTGAAGTTTCTCTCTAGTTTTGGTTTCTTGTTCTGTGCCTTTGAACATAGATCTTCCCTTAATAAGTAGTTTGGCATGGGATCTTCAGAATTCAAGGCTGTTGCGTACGGACATTGTGAGGAGGACACTGCCATTTAGGGTGAAGCTAGAGGCTGAAAATCTTGAGGGCCTTCTGTTTCTAAGCTAACTCCTGTCAAGTATGGTGCAGGACCTAGAGCTGGTTACAGCAGCAGCAGAGAAACCTCTTTTGAATTCTCACCAGTCTTTGGGGATTGTTGCCCATCACTGATGCCTGGGTCCTGGGCTCCTTACCACCTGCTGTTCAGAGACAGACGTTGCGGAGAAGTTATACAGGGAAGGAACAAGCTTCTGTGCTTCTGCTGTATCGGGTTTCTGAGATCACATGTGACAAGTTCTGCTTTTCCCTTCCACAAAGAAAAAGAGAAAAAGACTTGAGATGTTTGTCCTCGTCTTAGGTGTTTTTTAGAAGACTCCTGAACTTGCAGATCTGTACATTTGGTATTTGAGATTGATTGTCGTACTTCTTGACTTCTACACTTTACCACTCCAGAGTATGTTGTTAGCAAGGCTGATAAACGCCATTTTGACTCAGTGTGTTTCTTGAGAGCTGCTGCTTCTTTGGAGCTCCAGCTTCTCTTATTTGATCCAACTGAATTATGTTTGGTCAATTATTGGGCTGTTATTAAATTATTAAATGTTCAGCTCCTTTTTTTTTTTTTTCCGCCAAAGAGATAAATGCTATTTTTAAAAAGAGATCAGTTAGTTATGAAGAACCTTTGGCAATAGATAATGAAAAATCAGCAACTGTTCTTGCCAGATGCTGTTCTCAAGAGCCTTTTGTTGTCACAGTTTTGGAGTCCCATCTTTTCTGTTTTAGAGCCTGAGTTCTATTTATCCATGAAATGGGGCACATTTACTCTGGACTGCCCGAGATCGGCGTAATCAGAAATCTGTGCTTGTTCTCCTTCTTGGAGATCGATCCTCCGTTGTCCATCAAAGCAGTGAAATCCTCCCGTTGAGGGTTTTGCTGTTGTACCACTCGGGTGCCCCGTTGCCCTGAAGGACGTTACCCTGATGGCATCCCTGTACTAGTGAGGCGGTGCTGTGTATTGGAGGACGCTGGCACGCAGGGCGCTGTGTGAGGTCAGGGAGGTAACTGCAGCTCCTGGTTCCAGAATCCTGTGTATCTATGCACCAGCTGGTTGAAGCCTCTGGAGTAACAGTTTGCCTCTGCAGTACTACAGCTTCCTGTCTAAGGAGTGACAAGTCATTTGGGCTACTGCCTACTTAGTTAGCAACGTGGAAATAAAGGTAGCAAGTTTTTCTCTTGACCTTCCCAGCGTTTAAACGGAAGGATACCTGTCTCTCCTTTCAGATCGTTCTTGTTCAGATAAAATCTAGTTCTGATTTCTTACAAATGCTGCTACCAGCATGAGATTTTACTATATCACCTGATGTATTTCTTTGGCCCCTTTTAAATATAGGGAGTCTGGAAAACTACCTACCTATACCTATGCTATGAACAGCACTAAAAAGTCACGAGTCAGACAGGGTAATACTCTTCTGTTTTCTGTGCTGCTGCAGAGCAACCTGGAAGTGCTGATGAGATTAAGGGCTGCGAGCAGAGGCTGGGCTTTTGCTTGCCGGCACAGACGTTGTGGGCACAGCTACCCGCGTGTCCTAGATCGGACAACAGCAATTTAAGATTTGTCTACTGAGATCAAACTCGGCTGGGCTTTTTTGCGTTACGCTAGGTCGTAAGGAAAGCCCGGGCATTCCCTCGGAGGGGCCTGCATTGCTCTTGCAACGGTAGAAATGTGATGTCTGTATACAAGTTTCCATGCAAGCCATTTTCCATCCTCAGGTGTAGGGACCTTGAACGACTTCCTACTGGCATAAGTCTGCGTGGATGTCAGGAGCAAGAAGCTCCTTTCTCTCCGTATTCACAACTTGCAGGTCTGTGAAGGAGACCCTGGTATCCAGCCTGTTTGAGGCTCAGCAGCACTTATTTCAGCTGGAGATCAGCAGGAGTCAGCTTGAAATCCAACTTCACGCAGTCAAGCAAGCCAAGGAGGTGATACAAGGTGAGAGCCTCATGTGCCTTGTTTCTGGTGGTGCCCTGCCCTAGGGAAGGTGGTATAAAAATGGCTCTGTGTCCGCAGTGCTTCTGAGGAGTGAAGGAGCTGGAGGCAGATCCCTCCTAGACCGAAATTCAAATGGCGTAAGGTCAGTAAAGTCAGAAGCGCTGCTTGTGTAGACTCTGAATCTTGCTGTTTGCCGTGTTTGCAGGGGAAGTGCAGTGCCTTCGATATGAGCTGGAAGCAGAGCGATCTCTCATGAAGCAGGAACGGGAAAACATGGCGCAGCAGCTCTTGCGGACAGAACAGCAGTGTGACAGTACCCTCCAGCTTCGGGAGGCTGATCATGAAGCGGAAATAAACAAGCTCCTGCAAGACCTGGTAGGAAACAATATGCTTCTGAATTCTTGACGCAAGCCTTGTGGGCTGGCTTCAGGAGAAGAACAGCCTGAGCATGTGAAAGGGCAGCAATCATCTGTCACAGGCCACACGTTGCTAGGCCAGGCAGCAGAGCCAATGGCTCGCACTTGAAGGCCCGTGAAGACCCACGGGGCTATGGTGGGAGAGTATATGCAGCCACAGGTTCTGTGTGGGCGTAAGACGAGTTCAACAGAAGATTGGGTGGTCTCCACCCAAAGCGTGGCAGCTTACGGAACAGGCCCCTGGTTCCTGGTACTTCAGTTCGTGGCCTGTGTTGTGACTAGGGCATCAGGGTACTGGTCTCTTTCTCACCCTGCAGTCCACCTGCACCTTGTCATTGATGAAAAGGCAGGTGAGCTTTGAAAATAGAGACTCTGAGAATAGAGAGAAATCATGAGAAGAGAGGTGCTAGGAAACAGGCAGCCATCAAAAAGGGGAAGGAGACATCCCCTTTTCTTTGTGGTTGGACTCAATGGTCTTAAAGGTGTTTTCCAACCTAAATGATTCTATGGTTCTTCTCTGTGCTGAGCCTCCCTTTAAGTTCCTTGATGGGACATGATTTATGGATGGCAGAGAGCCACTGCTGTGCACTGTTGAGGTGGGGGTTTGTGGGAGGGATGAAGCTTTGCTTTTTTTTTGCGGAGCTTGTCTGGGAGTTCATCTTGAAGCCTTTTCCTCCACTCCTCAGGCAAGCAGAAGCAGAGCGGGGCAGAAAAGCAGAAAGAAGTGGCTGAGTGAATGTGATTCTGAGACAGGAAGAGGAGAGAGGTGACCCTGATGGCATGTCCCAGTAACTTGCTCTCCATTTGTGTTTACAGAACATCACAGAAAAGCTGCAAGCAGAGCTGGACAAAACTCGGAGAGAGATCAAGGCAGTGGAGAAGAGGCACAATGAGGAAATCCAAACCACCAAAGAGGAAATTAATACTGTTCTGCAGGAGAGGGATGCTCTACGAAACCAGGTGACTGGAACAGCAATAGATGACTCCAGTCATCAAACAGGTGGTCTCTCCCCTTCTTGCCTTTCCATTGCAGAGCAGCAGGCTGATGGGGTAGTCCCTCCGACTGCCACCTTACTGTGGTCTCCATCTCAGCTGGTCTGAAGGAGACTTACTGGTCAGCTGAATTGCAGCTGCTGCCCTGGACAGATGGGTTAGTCCCTCTGCCTGTTTGCCAGCGATCATCAGAATGGATTTCTGCTGGCCAGTTACTGCTAGCCATGTTTCGTGAGGTGGTTTTTCAGATGAACGTGGTGACCCACGTGGATTTTTCAACAAGTCGGCTGTATCCACTGTGAATCTAGTACTGTCGTGACAGGGTGAAATTTAAAGTTGTTCTGTCCCTTTCCTCACAGTGTGTGATATGTCTGGCAGTGACAAGCTGTAGTCTTTGACTGCTTTGTTCTGTTTTACTTGAGGTGGAAGAGTTGACGTCTCAGTTAGCAGCCTCCAAAGAGTCCCAGCAAGTGATTGGCCGCAAAGCTCAGCAAGATCTGAGTGAGGCACAGGAACTGTCAAGGCAGAAGGTGCTGGAGGTTGTGCACCTCCAGAAGATCCTGGAGGAGAAGAGGAGTCAATGGGAGGAGGCAGAACATCAGAATGAGGAGCTGCAAGCGTGTCTGCAGTCCTTGCAGGAGGAAAGGAGTCGATGGGAAGAAGCGGAGCACTGCAACAGAGAATTTCAGGCTTTGCTGAAGGTCCTTGAGAGTGAAAAAGCCAGGTAAACAAAAGCCAGTGAGAGTCTCCCTTCTGTTTGATGGCTTGATGCCATTTCCAGATCTTTGCATATACAAGCGGCTCTGGCAGCATTTCCTAAAAAGCAGACTTCTGAACTACCCATGCAGAGATGTTTCATTCTCTTGATGCTGTGTTTCATTTTCTTCTAATCCTTCAGTTACTGTTTTTCTGAAGACGGTGGCTTTTGGAGTAGTCCTTCCCTTCAAAGGCGGTGTTCTTTTGTTAGGTCGGCACATTAATACTGATAAACGAGACTTTCAGGGGGTTCAAACCTGAAATGCACCGAAGGAGGCAGGTGGAGCTGCAGTACAGTGAGCTGGATTGATCCATCAGCTCCTCCTCGGGTCCAGTAAACTTGAAGCATTTGGGATCTGTATCGGTCTTCCATCCCGATACCTCTGGTTGGGAGAAGCCATCTTAAAACCATGGTTTTGAACTAAGCCAGATTCCCCTCTGAGACACCCAAGAAAGAAGAATGTTTCTGATTGCCATCTGTTTCCTCGCTCCTCAGAAAATCCCCACAGGTGTCTGGAGAGGCTCGAGCAGGATCCCTGCCAGCCTCAGCAGCTGCAGATAGGACTGACTGTCCAAGGAGTGCACGAAAGAAGAGAAAGGGTAGGCAGGCTACTTCCCCTGGTAAAGTCCTGCCAGTCTTCAGCACATGTCTTCCCTGAAGAAGAGAAATAAAAGGCAGTGCAGTCTTGCTTCCCCTGCGAGGGATCCTGCGTCTTCTAGACGGATCTGAGCATTTCCTCCAAGCCTCCATTACCACGGCTGGTGTCAGCCGTCATTTCTCTAGCTGAAAGTGATATGGGTGCTGGCAAAACTCCCCAAAGATCACCTTGCTGTCAGTTGCTGCTCTTCCTATCAGGACATACAAGCTAGGGGGAGAAAATGTCTCTGCATTATTGACAAAACGTCTCCCTTGGCATCTCATTAGTCAGAAGAAAAACTTTCCTCTTCCCTGATGTCTTCATTTCAGGACTTGGTTGTGTTTCTATTCACATTCCCATCTCCAGAAAGATCGGGTATGTAGGCAGTAATTCCCCTTTCTTCTGTGGAAGCAAGCGTAGTGGGCACATGCTTGGGTGTGGCTGCCAACCTGGCTTAGGACTGAAGCAGCAGCCCGGATGTTTAGACAAACCTCAGCAGACAAAGCACTTTTCCCCTTGGTGGTGGAAGTCCTAAGAGTTTATTAAACGTTATGCCACGTAGTAATGAGTTGCATGCTTTGTCTGGCAGGCTGACCTTGTCTCTGGAAGAGAAGGAACTGAGCCTCAGAACCCTGGAAGAAAACAACCTTGCCCAGCAAAACGAGGTGTCTCAGCTTCTTTCTGCTGTTCACCAGGCCCAGAAGCTGCATTCAGACCACAGAAGGGAAATACAAGAGCTCAACAACCAGGTGAGCTAGGCACTAGCATCTTCTTCTCCAGGGACATAGAATCCCACCTTCAGCTTGTAGGCCCCAGCTTGTTTCCCCTCCCAACAACGTACACACCTGCTGTACTCTGCCCAGGGACTTTGCACATGGAGGTCAAGGCTGGATCTGCGATGTTCTGCCTGTGCTTTCCCCTATTCTCTCATGGTTCACGGCATTAAATCTCTGAGGAGAAACGGAAGGCTCCTTTGGAGCTTCTCAGTACCTCTGTTACAAACGTCGTCCCCAGATGGCGTTTCTGCCTTCAACGGGCACTGAGCAGTCTGGTGAAACAGAAGTGGTTATGGCAGTCTGTGGAAGTCACTTCCATCTCAGCCGGTTCCTCGGGCATTTTGGAGATGCCCCATGAAGGATGCTGATTGTCTCCCTTTCACTTCTACTCCTGAGCATCCCTGGCAGCCCCTCTCTCCATGTGGGGATGCTTGATCTGCCACCTCACCTGCCAGCCACCCGCTCTCACACTCACCCCGCCCACAGAGCTTCGTTTCTGAGGTTGGAAAGCACGAAAGCCTGACGTTTGATCGTTCCTTTGGGGATGGGGAAACCGCCTTCGGGCCCCTCAGCCTCCGGATACCTGTTTCTAGCTTATTTTGCTCAGTTTGAATCCTTGGCTTTGTGCCTTCTGTTTCCAGTGGTTGATTTGCTTGAGGTGATTTCTCCTTCATTGCTTCCTCTAGTTCCCGCTCCGCTGCCTCAGGAGCAGCGGTGTCCCTGAGGCTCTGTGCGTCTGTGTTCTAGATACAGTCACTGCAGGCGGTAGTGCTGGAGAAGGAGGCTGACCTGGCAGCTCAAGAGAAGCAGCTGCTGCAGGATCTGGAGGAGTCCCGAGCCGGCGAACGTTGCCTGAGGGAGACTCTGCGCACGCTGGAGGCTGAGACGTCTGAACTGCGCTTGAGGCTTCGTAGCACAGAGAACAGAGCAGAGGCATTGGCCGTGGAGCGTCAGCAGGCTGACAGCGCCCGCTGTGAAGCGCGATCCCAGCTGGAGCAACTGCACTTGGTTCTCCACCACACGATCTGTGACAGCAGAGACTTGGTCGCTTGGAGCTCAGGCAAGTGTGGCAGACTGGCTGAGCAAGTCCATAGAGCACGTACAGGAGAGCAGATGGAGGGAGGGGTGGTTCGCTGTAATCCCGATGTGGTAGCCTCATCCTTTCCGCTTCGGCTGCCTCAAGCCTCGGGAAGTCTTGAAAGCCTGTCATCGCTGCAGAGAGGCAAGTCCATGTTTGTACATGGAGAAATGACCAGCATGAAAACGAAAGAGGGCCCAAGTCATGCCAAGTCAGAGGGCACGTGCCTTCTTCCTTGGGGCAGCGCTGGCTTTAGCGGTCATCCAAATAACGCTAGCCTGTGACACACGTCTTGCTGTAATGTGAGCTCTCGGACGACGTCAAAGGCACCGCCACCTTCTCCTGTGTAGAAAGGTGGCCTTGTTGGTTGGAGGCCCTTCAGTTAAAGCTTGAAACAGAATGGCTTCTTTCTTCAGAACAGGGACATGTGTGGGGCCAAACTGTTTCTCAGGCCAGGGACCCCCCTGCAGAGCTGACAGTGGACAGAGTGGCAGCAGCCCTACAAGACCTGCGTCAGCACCTGAAGCAGACTCAGCAAGATCTGGTAACGTATGTCTGGTGCAGCCAGAGATCCCGTCCCTCGGCGGGACAGAACCAATGAGCAGAGTGCCCAAGCCAGAATGGGGGTAAATTCTTGTAGGGCAGGTTGGCTTGCTGCCGTGGGGAGTAAGGAGAATGATGATAACAGCTACCATTACTGTCCAACACCCCCTCCTGCCTTGGCTACTTCTGCCTTAGCGTTTGCACCTCTTTGTCTCCTGCCAGCAGTGAGGTGATGCTTCTCTTCTCTCCTCTTCCAGAATGATGCGAGGAAGAAGATAGAGGACTTGGAGCTGGAGCTGAGCAAGAGGCAAGCTGAGAGGGACCATTTCAGCGCCCACAATCAAGAGCTGCAGAAACAGTTGTCTCAAAGCCAGGAAGGTACAGCTTCTCCTTTCCAACCCACTGACCCCGTCCTGTCTCACCAGCGGGGTTCTCTGATACCAGGCGGAGGGAAAGTGCAGTGCCCAGAGATGGGAAAAGGAGTAAAACAACAAGCAAGAGACTTCTCAGTAGAACTACTAGTGGAAGCTTTTGAGAGAGAAGGATCCAGTGGCTGGCAGTGCATCTCGCTGTGCTACCGGTGACACATGTGCAGAGGTGGTGCCTTCGGGTCACGGGTCACTGCTAGGTAGGGGTAGCTTGATGCCTCACAGCATCCGTCTCCATATGCTCTGTAACAGCACCAACCTGCAAAAAGGCTTGTCTTTAGTGACTTCCTTTTCCTCTTACGTGGCAGATTCACCGAGCGTTAGTTCAGTGTTAAGTTCCTGCGTTATTGCATCCTTTCTTCCGCTGCTTTTCCTCGTTCCCCGGTGCCTCGTGCTTCTGCATCCTTCTTACCTGTTTTCTTGCTGATACTGATTTGGTGTCTGAGCTTAGAGCCATAGCAAACACAGGTTCTGACTTCCCTAGCCACTTCTTACTTACGCCTTTGCTAACGTGTTCACGTTGGGTTTATCTACAAACTGTTTTTCACATGTAGCTAGTCACCTCTTCCTCTAATCTGCAGGCCATCCCAGAGCCTCCAGGGCTATTGGCCTCTCTACATCATAGCTGGACAGGCATCCCTGCTCCTTCCTCTGTCATTGTTTTCCCACTCTCCCCATCAGAAAAGCTTTTTCATCTCATCGCCTTGTTTTCCGTGTCTCAGACTGCAGGAACAGGGAAGGGTGGGCATTGCTCATTGCCTCTGCCACAGGCTGTCGCCTGCTCATGTCCTGCCTTTACGTGCTCAGCATTTCTTCATGTTCCCGCTCTGAGATGGCACTGCTGGTCATTTTTCAGATTCTTTACAGGAGAGATCGTCTCAGGCCTTAGATCATCCCTTTTTCTGGAACAGCCGTAGTTTTACCACATGTGTTACATATGATAAGAGCTTCTGTACTTTAAATTCTGCCATTGGATGGATCCTGCTTGGCCCACGCCTCAGTTCTTTTCCTCTTTAGTTCCTGTCTATCAGTTTGGTCTATTGGCTTAGTTTTAGCTCCTGTCTATCTGTAGTCCTCCTTGCTTCAGGTCTCGGTCCTGGTGTGATGCTCAGTTGTTCTGGCCTTGCTGTTGTCCTAGTATCACTGGGATACTTCCTTTCTTCTTTTTTCTGCCCATGCACAACGTACTGCCCAGCGTCCTTTTGGACAAGTAGCAAAGTGCATCTTCAAGCACAACACTGACATCTGTTCTTTTCTCTAACGTCTCTTAAGTCTTCCTGGTCAATTAGCTGTGTTATAGTCAGTCTTTGCTTTTGCTGCTGCTTCCTTTTCCTTTCGCGCACTAGATCTGGCTCTCACCTGCTGTCTGTGTCCTTGCTTCGTGGACGTTGGTTCAACCTGCTTCTGACACTGTGGGTGATGTGCTGCCATGCCCTTAGCCCCGGCCTTTCAACAAGCAGAAGAGCAAACACATTTTCATATTCTTCTGAACCTTGCCACATTCCATTCTTCTTTTTTTTCTCTGCCTGGAAGTTTCCTGTACTCATGTCTACTTTGAAAGCCCGTGTGGGCTTAGTCCTGGAAAACACAGACAGGCAGAGAAAAAATGATGTTTTCTCGATGGGGTGCAAATCAGGGTTTGGTTTTGCTTCGCTTTTCACCTTCTCCTTCTCCTTCCCCTTTGCTGCTGCAGAGACACAGATGGCAGAATGCAAGAAGAACTCTCTACAAGCTGCCTTGCAGGAAGAGGCCACTGCTCTAAAGGAGGAGGCTGTGACTCTGCATCAAGAGGTGGCATCTTTGGCAAGGAAACTGGAGAGCACCGAGAAGCAAAGGAAGGATGTCCTGGTGAGGCTGGCAGATGCCGTGAAGCGCCATTCCTTACACTTTTTTTTTGCCTTCTGTTACTAATTCTGAGGAGCAACTTTTGCCGTTGCAGAGCTGATTTTGGGTGGTGGTGTACAGGTTCAGTCCAGATGTGAGAAGATGCAGAGTAGTTTCCCTCATTTTCCCCTTCCTTCCACTCCTCCTTCCTTGTTTCCCAGGCTTTTGCTTTCCTGCCAGGCCGTGTAGCTGCATTAGCAGGGTCATCGCCTTGGGTAAGAGAAGACAGTCCAGAAAGGAGAGATTACTAAGATGACCAATGTCACAGACTATGTGGAGAGACCACAGACCACTACAAGAGCAGAATACTGCTTAGACCAGTGGTGTTTTTTCTGGTTTAACATTTCCAGTTGCGTTCTTGTGAATAAGTAGGAAAAGATGCCATAGTCATAGAAAACTCAGTTATGATTTGGGGTGTTTATTTTCCTCAGTTCTGAAGATTTCTACGCTTGAAGCTTAAGTCAAGGTAATTTCCAAACTTGTTGCTTACCTTGCTTACTTACTTACCTTGCATGGTTTGGCAATTATTGGTGTCCAAATCCATATGTAGATTTCTCAATGTCTGGATCAGGAAAACAGGGGGAGAAGACAAAGCTGGATAATAACAGAAAGTTGTTCAACATTGCCCGTCTGAGCACAGACAGCGGGGAGAAAACAGAGGCATTTGGGAAATGAAAGTGCTGATCCAGCTAAATATGCATGTCTGCAAGGGGAAAACTAGTCCTGATTTCAGCCACAGAAACGCAGAGTGATAGACTGTGATCTGACCATTACTCTTTCAAGAGAGGACAGTGGGGTTCTAGAGGATGGTACCATGAAAATTCTGCACAGTAGAAGTCCAAAACCAAAAAAAAAGGTGAATGAGGTATTCTCTCTTCCCATCCTAATAGAGAGAACTTCATCATGCCACTGCCCAAATGATGCTTAGTCTGGACTTCAAATCCTGGCTGCAGTTCTGGCAGCTCCTGCCCAGAAGAACACACTAGAGCCAGAAGAGCTTCCGAGAGGGGCAAAAAGAAAGATGGGGCTGGCTGAAGAAGCTGGGCAAGACGCAACCTAAAGAGTGGTGCAGGAAAGGGCTCCACCGTCCTGAGAGGCAGGGAGAGAGGGGGCAGCGGTCGTTCACTCTCTTCTCCGGGAGATGAACAAGAGCCACCTGATGAAGGTAGTGAGAGCCTCTGCTGCAGGCAGAGGACAGGAGGTGGTGTACTTACAGCAGAGCAGGCCTGTTGAACGCCTTGGCAAAGGGTGCTGCAAATACAGCAGGTCTGCATGGCCTCAGGAGGAGGCTGCGAAAGTTCTCACAAGCTGGAACAGTGCTGGGCTTGGGGAGGTATCATGTCAGTCTACCCCACCCTGAGGCTTTCTTCCCAGTGTATGCGCTTATAGGCAGGAGAGTAGCTCAGACATTTGAGCCAGTGCAGCTGTTCTTACATGACCAATATTTTCCCACTTCTCCATTTCACAATGACTCCAAAAATCAGCTGTGGACAGAGTTTGGTAAACACAGTGCACTTCCCAAATCTTCGTTGAGAGACAGCAGAACATTTACATCGAGCAGGGAAACCAACTGAATAGCTGCTAATTTCTAGTAAAAGCTCAAACTTCAGTGCTTGACTGCCACTGGAGCTGGAGTTCAACTCTTGTAGGAAAAACAAATGTCTAGATATATTTTAGACCTATATATATTTTTCTGTATATATATATATGAAAATAGATATTTTCCTCCCTGTTTTGCAGCATGAACGGGAGAGGCTTCAAGCAGTTGGAGAAAAACTGGTATGGAAGATAAAACTTCCTCAGGAATCAGTCACAGGCTCTGAAACCCAAGCAAATACAGCAAGAGATGATATGAATCACTCCCGGGAACATGAACTCCAAACTACATTGTCTATCTTAAAAATTGAAAATGAGGACCTGAGAATGCGGTGGGAGAAAATCCAGATGCTACAGAAAGATGCAGCAGAGGTGAAAGCTTTGCAGGATACTCTCACTCACATGACTGCCCTCCTGTCAGAGAGGGAGGGAGAATTGAAGTTATACCAGGAACAGATGAGAATGCTGGAAAAGCAGAAAGAAATGCATAAAACTGCTCTTGATCAGGTTATTAAGGACATAGCAGAGGAAAAAGAGAAGACAGAATCCCAGCAAGAACACATACAGGAGCTGGAGAAGCAGCATGAAAAACAAAGGACTGCTGTCAGCAAGATGAGCCAAGAGCTGGAGGAGAGAGACCGGAAGATCAGATCCCAGCAAGAAAAGATTCGGGAGCTGGAGAAGCAGCTGGAATTGCAGAGGGCTGCTGTCAGCAAGATGAGCAAAGAGCTGGAGGGGAGAGACCAGGAGATCAGATCCCAGGAGGGGAAAATAATGATTCTAGAGCAACGCGGTACATCACAAGTGAGAAATCTGCTTGCGGATCTTGATCATATGAAAGGAAACTTGAAGGAGAAAAACTTAGAGCTTATGTCTCTGACTCAGCAGATGCAGGAACTGGAAAAGGAGAGAGAACAGGTAAAATCTCTGCATGCAAGCCTTGAACACCTGAGGGCACTTCTGAAGGACAGAGAGAGTGAGTGTGATTCTCAAAGGGATCAGTTAAGTCTCTTGCAGCGGTACAAGGAACAGCAAGAGGGACACCTGCAAGAGCTTCGTGGTAAAGTAGAGAAGATGACAGTTTCTTTATCTGAAAAAGAGCGAGAGCTTGAGTCACAACAAAAGCAAATCCAGGAAGCTGAAGAAGTCATGGGAATGCAGTTAAGGACTGTCCGTGACCAACTGGAGCAGACCTCAGCAACCTTAAAAGAAAAGGACAGACTCCTAGACATGCACAAGCAGCAAACAAGGAGCTATGAGGAAAAAACAGAAGAACAGATTAATATCTTACACAGAGACTTAGAATACACTAAGGCAATACTGAAAGACAAGGATTTAATGATTGAGTCTCAGAGGGAAGTGATTGAGGCCTTCCAAAAACAAGAACAAGACTCTGAACAGCAGAAGGAAATTCTGCAGCATCTTCAAGTGGCACTACAGGAGCAAGGACAAGAAATCTTATGCCTTAGAAAGCAATGTGAGGCACGCAAGGAAAAGGAGGAAAAGCATGCAGCTGAGCAAAACACATCTCAAACACATCTTCAAGCACCAAAACTGACTCTGAAAGACAGCGAAAAAAAGATAGAGGTTCTGGAGGAGACTATCTCTAGGCTTCAACAGCAAAAGGAGGAGGCAGTGCTGCAGACTAAAGCCATCCTGCACAAACTAGAACGTGCTGAATCGTTTCTAGAAGCTAGAGATCAAGAGATAGTGTCTTTGCAAGAGCATGTCCGGGCCCTTCAGGAGCAGAAGGAGTTGGAAGGCAAGCAGGCCAAGAGTCTAGAGCAGGATCTAGACAAAATGAGCCAAATAGTGAAGAAGAACCATTTGGAGTTCCTCAGGCAGACAGAGCAAATGAACATGTTGCAGCTTCATGAAGAAAGCGTGAAAGAAGCACTAGCATCCTGCCAGAAGCAAGTGAATCTGCTTGAGGAAGTGGTGAGGAAGAGAGATGAAGACAATGCAACTCTTCTGCAAAAACTGGAGCTCCAAGAAGAAGACCTGGAGGCCTTGCAGAATCTCCAGCTTAGGCGAACCAAGAAGAACGAAGAGCTTAGACAGCACGGAGAGCAAGAGAAGCTCCTGGAAGAAGGCTTGCTTGAGAGGGAAGGAGAGACCAAGGCTCAAGGTGAGCTACAAGAGTTAGAAGAGGAAATAAGAGGTCTTCGGGAAGACCTCCAGCACGTTCAGCAGACTCTGACAAAGAAGGATGAAGAGATCAAGCGCCAGAGAGACAGAGTCAGGTATTTAGAGAAGACTCTGACAGGGAGAGAACGAGAGCTTAGGAGGCAGAGTGAACTCGTGAAAAAACTGGCATCAGCTTTGCGATGGAACGGTGAAGGGGAGACCCTACAGAAACAAATCCAGAAACTCCAGAAATGGGAGGAAGAGGAAGCCGAGAAGAGGAAAGTTCTCCAGGAGAGAGACCATCTCCTGAAAAGGCAGAAGGAGCTAAGCCAACAACTGGAAGATGAGAGGAGAGCAAAGGGGGAAGAATTGGAGCGTGTGGTTGCTATTTTGAAGCAGACTGAAAGCGGAGAAATCGAATGGAAAGAGAAGGCACAAGCACTGACTCTTGCCCTCACCAAGAGTGAAATGGCCAATGGGACTCTGAGGCAAGAAGTAGCCATCCTGCAGAGTATGGTTTCGGAGAGGGACAAGGACCGGTTTCATCTTCAGGTAGGCACTGTGATTGATCATCAGTCACCTAAAATGTCTAGAAGGGATTCTAAAGATGTTTCCCATAAAAACATGGGAATATATGTTTCCCATAAAGATATGACCTGCTTGGCCAAAGAAACCAGGATTGCAGCCAGCAGGCTTGCCTGTCTGTGTAGCTGCGGCCAGAGACCGTTCACATGCTCGAATGTGTTCTGTTGAGTCCAGAAGTACTCAAAGAACTACAGAGCTTGCTGTGAAAACTCAGTCAAGTCCAAAGGTTGGGGGTGGGTAATTCCCATCTCCTGTCTAGGCAAGTTTAGCCGGCGTGTCATGGTTAGGATTGGGCATGGAAAGGAAAGGGCACAGCGGACCAAACTAATGCGCTAAACTTGGTAGAATTTTATAGCGATGTCTGAACAGCAGCTACACTGCCGGTGCTTAGAGGATGCTTTCAGAGGTGCAGATTTCTGAGGTGCAGCTTTTCCACTGTATTAAATAGAATGGAATTTGTAGCGTTGCCTGATCAGGGTAAAAGCTTCACTGCACACTCAGGATGTCCGTGTGCCACAGTCCAAAAAGCACGAAGGCAAATTTGTGCGCATTTCTCCAAGTTGATGTGGAGGAGGGCCCCTAGGAAGAACGTGTGTTGTTTTGGCCTGTGGACCAGGAGGAGAAGAAGGGACTTGGCACTGTCCATTCCCGAGTCCGCTCACTCTCCCTGGCGTGTTGATCCTGGCCCTCCTAACCTTTATGTGGCACCAGCTCCCATAATCTCCTCTCTGGACACCCAGCAGGCTGTTGCAGAAGGGGAGCAGCTACCGTGGCTCTCGGAGAAGGGACTCCTGTTGCAGCGGCTGGAATGCCTGCAGCGAGCAGTTGCGAGGCTGGCACATGAGAAGACGGAGCTGCAGCAGTTCAATGCTGAGCTCAGGAGGACTCTTGAGCAGGTAAAACAGGCTTTCGCCGCCTCTGCAAAGCCTCGCGGTCCTCTGGAGCACAACACATTTGCACAGGCAGCGCTTTGGAGTCCTCTGCTTGTTTCCTTCCCTCTCCCACTTCCCCCTGTGGACACACACTTTTCTACTTTCCCTCTCTTCTGGCACCCCATTGCCCTCACAAATGCACATTCACTCCGGTACCACCCTTCTCGCCCACACACCCATTTGACTCTCGTGTGTGTCAGGAACTGTTTCCTCTTGCTCTTTCTCTTTGCACAGTCTACATCGAGCACCTTCTGCCCGTAATGTTCTCTGGTGCAATGAACAGTCTCTGAGCAGACATCTTCTTGCCATGGCGTGATGTCCAGAGGTCCTTTTGCTCCTTGTTCGGTGGCAGGTTTCTGTGACCCTTTCTCCTCTGCAACGTGCAGGTGGAACGTGAACGGAGGAGACTGAAGAGAGTTTATGGTGGTCGGTCGCTGCCAGATGCCCGTGGATTTTCTCTCTCGGAGTCTGACCAGCACAAGATGCCTGCTTCTAGGGAGGTGAGGACAGAATCTGACTTGGTGGGAGGAGGCTGTGGCCACAAGGAGGAACAATGGCAACTCCCAGTGGCAGCAGCCCCCCAGTACAGACCTAATAACGGAAGTTGAATATATTCAACCGTGCCCCGACCAAACTGGAGACTAAAAAGAAACGCTTGCGTTTTCTTCACAGGAGGAGTCTCCTGCTCGCTGCAGTCGATTATCTGAGCTACAGAACCAGGTGAGGAGTAGGAGAGCTCTCGCCAAAAACCACTGTGGCTGTCCTGATGGGCACAGCTTTGCATTGTGCTTCAGGCCGAGTTTTGTCTGGCTGTCAGGAAGGGACCACCCCAGGCACTGTCAGTTAGACACATCTGTTGGCCCTGGCCAAACAACATCATTCACCTAGGTCTAGTCTCTGACTCGCCTCAAGGTCAGGCAGGGTCGGAGGAAAGTCAGAAAACTGGAACTTGCCTGAAAATAGAGAATATTCCATGGATGTTCCCCTTGAGTCTTACTCATCTTGTTGACTGCTTCCATTTTCCCTTGACTCCGTTAACAGTGGAGCTTGCATCGTATCAGATCTGCAGGGACCTGAGGGAGTGCCAGCACTTGTAGCCTTCAGGCGATTGTTGGTCTCATACTGCTGTGCCGTGCTAATCGTGTCTTGTGGTTTAGCCCCAGCCAGCAATTAAGCAGCACGCAGTTGATCGCTCACCCCCCGCCCAGGTGGGATGGGAGAGAGACTCGGGGAAAAAAACCTCATGGGTTGAGACAAACACAGTTTAACAGGACAGCAAAAGAAAAGGAAACAACAAGGATAACAATAATAACATTAGTGATAAAGGAATATACAAGAACTGGTGATGCGCGGTGCAACAATTGCTCACTACCCGGTGATCCATAGCCCATCCCTGAGCAGCAATTCCCACCCCCCCACCCCGACAACTCCAGTTTATACGCTGGGCGTGACGTTATCTGGTGGGGAATATCCCTTTGGCCAGGTTGGGTCAGCTGTCCTGGCTGTGCCCCCTCCCAGCTCCTTGTGCACCTCCCTGCTGGCAGAGCCCGGGGAGCTGAAAAGTTCTTGACTGAGTAGAAACACTACAACTACTTAGCAACAACCAAAAACGTCAGTGCGTTATCAACATTATTCTCATACCAAATCCAAAGCACAGCACTATACCAGCTGTCAGGAAGAAAAACGAAAGAAAAATCCCAGCCAAAACCAGGACATCGTGATCCCAGTATCGGACCGAGTCAGAGACCTAAGCTCTTTTTATCGGTGTAAGAATGTACATTCCAGCTACTGAACCCTACTGCATCCTCTGACAGTGGTGCTGGCAGCAGCAGCAGCAGTCGCCAGACTGCGCTTCCGTGTACTTTTATGGGTCTGGTGCACCCCGGTCTCCCTGAGGCGGTGAATCTTCACAGGCGCTCAGGGCAAAATGCATATTTATGTCAGTCAAGTATGCATGTCCTTACTCATGAACCAGCCAAAAGGGAAAGCACAGGAGAAGTCGTATCTTTTCTAGATACAACAGGGGTTAAACTTTATCAGTTCTCAAGTCTTCCAGGTAGGTATGCTAGAAATGTGAATAGGGCTGGCTGGCTGGCTAAAAATTGAATTAATGCAGCAGAGCCTGACCTTGCTCTTCAGTTATCTAAAGACAGATAAACACCCTCCCTCCATTTCCAAATCATGTTTCCTTCTGAGCCTGGTCTTAAGAGAAAGCAAAAGGAATGCAAAACTGTATTTAATGAGTGTGCAGAACAACTTTCATCGAGGTTGGGTACGTGTGTATAAATACAGAACCAACATCAAAAGAACATGAAACCAAAGGTTACATACGAGCGTTGAAAAACATCCACACCAATAGTAAGTGAAGTGAAATAATCCCCCTGGGATTTAACATTCATGCAAGCAGAAACAAAACAAACTAAAAAGGACAAAATAACTTTTTTCTTACAAGCGGGCAAGCTTTTTATTTAAGAAAACAATTTTAGTTTTTCAGCATTTCCAGTGTTTCTTGTTCCTTCAGACACGTGAATATTGCATAAAGACAGGGAGGAGAACTTGTGTTAAAACAAGCGAAATGCCCAACACTTACTTTGCAGAGAAAAAAGATGATCATCATCAGGAGACGGTCAGAGGTCCTCAGGGCATAAAGATTACCATGGTATAAGGATATTAAGAAATAATTCTGGGGTCACATAAGGTTTGGGTAACGCACTTTTTTCTGAGAAAGTCGGAGATGTTAGGGGCTTGATTTTTTATGAAAAACGCTCAGGACATTTAGAATGCCAAACAGAAGTGAAATGTGGTTTGAATCTGTTTCAGCAGCTGTTACCCAATGATGAGATGACAGTGCACTTACATCTCTTAAGAGCATGAGATTCATAGGCTACCTGTTTCAAAACACTGATTCGTGTTAGTCTATAGACATGTCTGCGTTAAAACAGACATATATACCATACTGTGTCAATAAATAACTCGGAATATCCCAATGTGGTTGTAACTAATAAAACCTGACATACAGTAACTCTGAAGAAAGACCTTCATGAGGTTTACCCACTCACACAGTATTTAAAAGTGAAAAAAACTGGAGAGCAATTGCTGGTAATCTGATTTTGGTGGCTCCTCATTAGCTTTCTCCTCATTGGCAAAGTAATTGAATTTAGCTAATGTTAGCAAACTTGTATGTAACGTCAGTCTTTTTTTTCCTAGTCTAAACAGGACCTCTGTCTTAATGGAAGGATTTCTGCCAAGCCAAAGACAGAGAATCAAGGCTCATAGATCTGAGAAATGGGATCAACTCCGCTGGGCGAGGGCACTCCCTGCCTTTTACCTATATTCCTCTCAGATTCTGCTGGCGCCGTCAAACCTCTCCTTATGATGAGTATTAGAATCTATAAAGCATTATTTCAGGCAAATGATTTCTGGGGACAAAATGCGAGTAAGTGAGAACAAAAACACTGGCAAGGAGAGAGAACTGAAGGGTACACTGAAGGGTAGGGCTGCAATTCAGAAGGACCTTGACGGGCTGGAGAAATGGGCTGGACTAAGAGGAGCCGGGAATCCTTCCTCTCAACCACCTGTCTTAAGCCTACAAAAGCCCCCTCCTCGCCCAGTGGAGGGATAGACTGTCAGAGTTACAGCACCCAGCACTCTCTAACATGTTATCTTTCCTTCCTGGTTTTTGCTGGGAACAAAAACACTATTAACGACTTGCCCTTGGTTGTGCAAATGAGAGGTTTTGTTGCAATTATCTTAATGATCATTTTAATCCTAATTCTTTACATTCTTTTTCCTGGCACTGCTGACTTCCTGTTTGGTCAGCAGACTGCTTTTATGTTTTTGTAATAAAGGCATTCTTTAACTCTTGTTTCCAGAGCTGATGTGAATATACAAACCACTTACTTACTAAAAGGACAATCAATTAGAGGACTGACCCTGAAGAAGTGGTCAGTGAAACCTTACTAGAAGTCCTCTTCCCAGGTAGAGGGCAGACGCACAGTCCTTTCCCTTAGCCAACAGTGCTCCTTCTCCCATCAAGCAATTCAGTGATCTGTTTTACACATCAGACTCTAAAAAGTTCTTGAGAAATCTCAAGAACAGTTGAGACAAAGGTCACACTCTGTCTTTGTCTTGAGCACAGCTGCTTCCTGTTTGGCTATTCTGAGGTTTGAACAACCTGTCCTTTCAGGGCAGAATCAGCAGCTTCAACTCCTGATAATGAGATATTTTCTGTCTTGTTGAAAGTTTAAATTCTACATGAGTCTCCACAGAATGAATTCACTAAAGAAGAAAAGGGAGAGTGGAAGGAAAGTTTACTCATTGCAAACAAAATCCAAACCTATAGTTTGCAATTGTTAAAAGCCAAAAAAAGAGTGGTGGTGAAAAAAGATGCTGGGAACTGAGTTTTAAAGATAGGTGGGTGGTGGAGAATGCTTTTTTTTTTTAGTAAGAGTTGATTTCAAAGTCACTGACAGAAATAGACTGTCAGACCTGCTGCTGACATTTACAGCTGATGTCAGACATTGACTGTAAATTTAGGCAAAAGGTATATTGGGGGGTGAGGAACCAGAACAAAAGGAGAAGGAGAGAAGGGAAAGGGAACACCGTCCCCAGAGAGCAGCCAAGAAGAGCAGCAACTAGATTTTCAAGTGTGTCCTCTCACAGGCATCCCCTCTGCTATGGCAGGGGGTTCCCAACACTTCTCCTATATAATAACTGCACGCTTCTCCTCAGGATCTTCTCAAATGTCCTATTAGCCACTACTCTTACAGTCATAATCAGGGTATGCCTTTCTCAGGGGGAGGTGTGGCTTGCTGATTAGCTAGAAGAGGAGCCTTGGGGAGAACGCAGGTCACCAAGGCATTAGGACATGCTCCCTGCTCTAACTCCTGGACTTTACTTCCACAAAAGGCTGATAAACACAGGTGTCCAGGTTTGCAGGCACCCTACCCTTCTCTTTCCACTGAACACTTCATCTACAGTCTGCAGAAGCAACCAAACATCCAGGACATAAGGAACCTCCTCCCTGCAAGCTAGAGGAGGACCCAGGTGTTTAGGACTTCTTCAAACCCCCACTTTCCTCTTACCGATGGGAGGACAAAGGCATGCAGGGTCAAAGCACCCTCCTCCTACTCTAACTTCAAGGTTCCCACCCAGCTGGCAGGAGGATCCAGAGCCCAGGGCACAGGCTCCCACAGAGGAATCCTGTGATGGACCCTGTGAAGGACCCCAGCTTCCATGCTCCATGAGGAGCCACAGCCTTGATGCCTGTCCTGCTTATAGAGTCCTGGTGCCACTGGGGCAGAAGTCCCCACTGGATGGCAGCACTCTTCCTCTTCCTGGCTGGAGCCACCCCTCATTCCTATGGTCCCCAGAAGCTCACAGACACACTTCCCACTGATGTCATGGCTGGCCTCAGCTCCTTCTTGCACCCTATGCTCACCACAGAAGATAACTGCAGATAAGAGACAGAAGCCATGTATTCAGTCTTCCCAGTCTTGAAGGCACATGAGCCTCCACCTTCTACAACTGGTCAAGGGTCAGGGCACCTGACAGTGACGTGCGGAAAACAGACTCCACAATCTATAAGATTGTAAAGTAGGTATGTTTATTCAGCGCTGGGCAGCACGGGGGGTAGTCCCACCAAAAACCGTGCGTGCCCAACGCGGCACTTACTTCAAATATATACAGCAAAGTGTTGCATATACATAAAGTTTAGCAATATACCTATACATATGCATGATCTATCCCCGCTTCGTATTAAAATGAGTTCTTCTCCCATCTGCGCTTGCGTGTTGCCTCCTGGTGGTGGTCGTCGGGGGTCGTGGGGATGAAGGCCGGTGGTTCCTCTTCATCACTGCTAGTAACCTTTTGACTTTGCGCAGGCTCCGTTGTTTTTTGGTTTCTATCCAAACTGCAGAGTCAGTTTTAGCTAGTTTCTTGAGGTAAGTTCTTAATTCTTATCAGGGACCGTCCTTGTGAGGAGCCACAAATCTTCTTGCTCCTTTCAGTTTATCAGGACCTGTCTTTGGGAGGAACTACAGTTCTCCTGCTTTAACAATAGCTAACAAGATTTCAAGCTTCATCTACTAATTAACTGCTAAGACTCCCTTAACCCCTTCTCTCAGTCCCCCCTTTTTAGAAAAGTTAGTAAATTCTTTTACTAGATTTATTTCTGATACTATTTCTAATACAATGTTTCTTTATCTAACATTTTCAAAGTACTTGTTAGATTCCAATTTGCGTCGTAATTGGTTTTTCTTCCATTCACTATAAGAGTCTCCTGTGTTCTGAAAACACCAGAGACCACATCGAACTGTAATACAGAGAGTTATAACCAAAGAGATAATCGCAATTATCAGAACAAATAATTGTCTTAACCAAGTCAAGTTTGGGAGCCAAGAAGTCAACTTATTCCAAAGATCAGAGAAACCCAGTGAAGTGTCATCTAGTGTTACTAGGTGTAATATTTTTGACTGTTTCCAAATTTGGTTGATGTCTGCGGCAATTCTTTTACTCTGATCAATGTAAGAACAACAACTACTATTAATCACTGCACATGTTCCTCCCTGATTAGCAAATAAAATACCTAAAGCCATCCTATTCTGTGCCGCAAACAGTCGCAAACTCTCTATTTCTTTTTGCTGAGACAACAGGGCATCTCCTGTTGCATTTAAAGACAACTCCATTGTTGCTGATATGTTTAGGATAGCTTTTTCAAGTTCGCTTACTCCTAACCAAGGGAGGAACCGTCGAGCGAAACTGTGAAAACTAGTAGGTCTATCTATCAATGGGTTATTCCGTTTTACTCGTACCCAGGGGCTCCTCAGGACTCCTGAAGGTACCTCAGTTTGATTAACGATCCTGTATTGTGTTGTGAGATACCCAAGAGTACAGGTCCCTTGCCAAGCTCTGGGTAATATCTTTTGTGCACGTCCATCTCCACATAACCACCAAGTCCCTTGAGGGGTTGGACATATAGGTACTGGGCTTGCCACGTTACTCCTTCTTTGGGCAGTTATATTAAGATAGATTCCATTCAAAGTAGGTCGTCATTAACCAGGTTACTTAAGGTTCCGATTGATTCCTGTTCTGTAAATCAATGATAGTACAGTTTATGGTGCTCAAATTAAAGCTTCCAAATTGAGGGGCGCTAATACATGCTTCGGAGCTCTTGTTCTTACATCCCTCAAAAAATATTCCTCCCTCCAGGACCTGAAGTTCAAATTTAGGTCCTCTTTCTCTAATTGTCACCTTAGTTTGACACTCTAGTTTGGATGTGTTTCCTGACTTCCACATGTCCACCTCAGTGACTTCATTAATTATAGACCAATTAGAAGACATGACTCCAAAAGTGGGTATCTCCATCTGACCTCTGGGAAGAGCTATGCACACCCAACAGCTAGACAAGTTCATGTTATCTACTATTGATTTAGTCATTTGTACATACATATTTTGGTCCCATGTACACACAGCTTTTGCCCATAGTCCCATTATACAAACGATCAGGGTTCGTCTTTTCATTGGAGGCGTAATTTCAAAGGTCCAGCTAATGTTGACTTCCATGGTAGCCGAGGAGCTTTCTTGACTCTGGTATGATGAATCCAAGCGTTTTGTTCTTTAATTTTAATTGCTGTAAAAGAGGTAAGGAGGACTTGGAAAGGTCCTTTCCATTGTGGCTCCAGAGTCTTTTCTGCAAGAGATTTTACATATACGTAGTCTCCTGGTTGTATATTATGTACAGGTCCATCCAAACCTCTCCCCCTAGTCCCAATTACGTGTTTTCTAATATTATTGAGTTGTTTTCCTAGGGCAACCATGTAAGAGGTCATGATTTCGTTTCCAGCTTGTATGGATATTCCTCTCTGTATTCCATATGGTTGTCCATACAAGATTTCAAATGGGCTCAGTCCCTCCTTCGCCCTTGGCCTAGTTCGTATACGCAAGAGGGCTAAAGGAAGAGACTGAGGCCAGGCTAGGTTTGCTTCCTGTCCTAGTTTCACAATCTGTTGCTTGATCAGGTGGTTCATTTTTTCTACTTGGCCACTTGACTGGGGGCGGTATGGGGTATGAAGTTGCCAATCTATGCCTAAATGGTGGCTAACTTGTTGTACTATTTTTGAAACAAAATGTGGTCCCCTATCAGAGGACATTATCATTGGGACCCCAAAACGTGGTATTATCTCTTGTATTAATGCTTTAACTACTTCTCGAGCCTCAGCGGTTCTAGTTGGAAATGCTTCTGGCCAACCTGAAAAGGTATCAGTTAATACCAATAAATATGGATACCCCCCTTTTCTTGGAAGTTCTGTAAAATCAATCTGCCATTGTTGCCCAGGCCCATTGCCTTTCCCAATTTGGCCCATTTCTAGCCTGGGAATATTCTTGGGATTAATCTGGAGGCAAAGATCACATTGCTGAGTAACCTGTCTCACCGTAGTATATAAATTTCTGGCCACAATTTCTCTAATTAAATGTTTATATAGAGCCTCTATTCCCCAATGCCTCTTCCTGTGTTCCTCTCTTACCAAATGCCATATTAGGCAAGAGGGAATAACTAGTTTTCCTTGTGGGGTATAAGCCCACCCCTCTTCATTGTATAATCCTTCCAGATCTGTAATAAGTTTTTGATCTTCCTTGGTATATTTTGGCTTACCTTCTAAAGAGATTCGCCTGTCGGGGACTAAAGCTCCTTCTGTTTTTACCTCTGCTTTGGCTACCTGTTTTGCCTCTCTATCTGCCAGTTCATTTCCTCTTTCCAATTCTGAGCTTACTTTCTGGTGTGCCTTAATATGCATAATCGCCACTTTCTCAGGAAGTTGGATTGCTTCCAACAGTCTCAAAATTTCTTCTGCATGCTTAATATTTTTCCCTTGAGAGCTCAATAACCCTCTTTCTTTCCAAATTGCTCCATGCGCATGTACAACTCCAAAAGCATATCTTGAATCTGTATAGATATTCACAACTTTGCCTCGGGCCAACTCCAAGGCACGGGTCAGAGCAATTATTTCTGCCTTTTGTGCAGAAGTATTTATGGGTAAAGGTCTTGACTCTATTATTTCTTGACTAGTGGTAATGGCATATCCCGCGTGTCTTTTACCACTTAGGACATAGCTGCTTCCATCTGTGAACCAGTTTTCTCCGCTTTCCGTAGGGCTGTCTTTCAGATCTGGGCGGCTTGCATACGTTGCTTCAATAGTCTCCAAGCAGTCATGATGCACTGGTTCCCCCGTGTTTCCACTGAGGAAAGAGGCTGGGTTGACAATGTTAGTAACTATGATCTCCACATCATCCTGTTCTACCAGTATAGCTTGATATCTCAGGAATCTTTGTGGGGAAAGCCAATGCCCACCCTTCGCTTCCAACACTGCGGATACGGTGTGAGACACTAAGACGGTCATTTTCTGGCCCAGAGTAAATTTTCGGGCTTCTTGTATATTCAATATTACAGCTGCAACTGCTCGCAGGCATCCAGGCCAACCTTTCGCAGTTGCTTCTAACTGTTTGGAAAAGAATGCAACCGCTCGTCGATAGGGGCCCAGATCTTGTGCTAATACTCCCAGAGCGATTCCTTGTTTCTCGTAGGAAAAAAGGAAAAACGGTTTACTCACGTCTGGGAGCCCTAGGGCCGGAGCCGACATCAGAGCTTTCTTTAGTAGCTCAAAGGCTCGTGCGGTCTCCTTGTTCCATTCAAGGTGTTTCTGTTCAGTGGTTGTTAATGCATACAATGGTTTAACAAGAAGTCCATAGTTTTATATCCACAGTCTTCACCACCCAGTCATTCCCAGGAAAGTTCGTAATTCTTTTACTGTCTGAGGTCTCGGGGTTTGGCATATTGCTTCTTTGCGGGCTTGTCCCAAAGTTCTCTGTCCCGCACTAATTTCGTAGCCCAAATAGATCACTTTCTGCTGTATTACTTGGGCCTTCTTCTTAGATACCCGATACCCTTGAAGCCCCAAAAAATTTAGTAGACTCACCGTCCAGGTCATACAATCGTCCTCTGTTTTGGTGGCGATCAGGATATCATCTACATATTGTAACAGTTTCCCTTTTTCAGACGGGATTTCCCAAGATTCTAGGTCTTTTGCGAGCTGGTTGCCAAAGATGGTAGGACTGTTTTTAAATCCTTGTGGCAACACCGTCCAAGTGAGCTGAGTTTTGCGACCAGTTTTGGGGTTTTCCCATTCGAATGCAAATAATTTTTGGCTGGCTTTATGGAGAGGGAGGCAAAAGAAGTCATCCTTTAGATCTAAAACAGTAAACCAAGTTAGCTCGGGTGTCAATACAGTCAACAGGGTATATGGATTCGCCACTACGGGGTAAAGGTCCTCAGTTATTTTATTTACAGCCCGTAGATCCTGGACCACGCGGTATGACCCGTCAGGCTTACGGACAGGTAATATAGGTGTGTTAAAATCAGACTCACATTCTTTTAATAATCCTAATTGTAAAAATTTTTCAATGACTGGTCAGATCCCTTCCCTATCTTCCTTCCTCAAGGGGTACTGTTTAACCCTTACGGGTTGCCGACCTCCTTTGAGTTTAACTTCAACGGGTGGGGCATTCTTTGCCCTTCCAGGTACATCAGTGGCCCATACCCCAGGATATACTTGATTTAGGATCTTTTCACTAATCTCTCCTTCTCCAGGAAGACTGGTTAGAAATAGGCTCAGTACTTGAATATAATCGTGGTCTTTTATCTCCAGAATAATCTCTCCCTTTCTAAATGTAATTTTTGCACCCAATTGTTCTAACAAATCTCTTCCCAAAAGGGCCTTTGGGGAGTTAGGCATATATAGGAATTTATGGATCCCCCATTGTTTTCCAAATTTATACTTCAAAGGTTTGCAAAAATATGCCTTTTCGCTTTGGCCAGTCGCCCCTTTTACCATGATGTAATCATTCCCCAGGGGCATCAAGGCTTGATTCAAAACCGAGTAGGTTGCCCCTGTATCAACTAAGAACTCCACTTCCTGTTGTTCTTTCCCTAGCCTCATTATAACCAGCGGATCCTCTAGGGTAGATTCCCCGGGTCCCCGTCAATCTTCTTTTACATGGGCTACCATCTTCCCAATCTGGTAGCCCCGTCTCTTTTCCTTGTTTGGACATTCTCTTTTCCAATGACCAAATTTCCTGCATAGTGCACATTGGTCTTTGCCTAACTGAGGTGGTTCTCGTTTGTACCTTTTTCCTTCCTCTTCTCTGAGAGCCGCTATTACTTTCCGCTGTCCTTGTCTATATCCTTCTTCTCTATTGCTGAACACTCTCCATGCCTCATCTAACAATATTTCCAGATTCCTTCCTTCTGTAGTGCGTAGCTTCTGAAGCTTACGCCTGGTGTCCCCTGTAGATTGACCCAGGAACAGAGAAACTAATTGTTGTATCCCTATTTCTGACCCAGGATCTAGCGGTGTGTTACGGTGCATTACATCTCTCAACCGATTCAGGAATTCAGACGAGGACTCGGAGGGGCCCTGTTTGACTGCATACAAAGCTGACCAATTTATTGTTTTGGGGATAGCTCTTTCTATTCCTCTCGAAATCCATTCCTGATACCCCTGCAATCTTTCCATATGTGAGGATTTGTTAGGATCCCATTTCGGATCTTGGAGAGGAAAATAATCTTTGACGTCCCCTCCTATACTCTTATAATGATCTTCGGCTAAATTCCCTGCCGTCTGTAAAATCAGCTGTTTTTCTGTCTCAGTCATATATTCTAATAATAACTGTATATCTTTCCAGTCAGGGTTGTGCTGTTTCACAATAAATTGAAAATGCCTCATTACTCTCACTGGATCAGCTCTGTAATCCTTCGCAGCCCCTTCCCATCCTTGTAAGTCAGCAATAGAAAAAGGCACTCTGATTAGCATTGTCCCACCTTCGGGTCCTACCGCCTCTCGGAGAGGTGCCTGTAAGGCCACTGGAGCAGACTTCCCCCTAGTGCGGGAAGATATGGGGCTATCTGGGGGGGTGGAAGTTTCGTCTGAGTCCACATCCCGTTCCTGAGATCGAGGGGGAGGCTTAAATAGGTCAGTTAAATCTGGTTCCGGTGCCTGGTGGGTTTTGTTTACTTTAATGCATCTTTGTCCAATGCTGCACGCCGAGCAACATCGCTTTAATTTACCTCTAAGTTCTTTATTATTTTCCCGCTCAAGTGCGAGTACCAGGGGGTCCTGTGGTGGCACCATTCCACAGTCCCTTTGCCACTCCGGATGGTTTCGGAGGGTGAAAAACATGTCTGCATATGAAACTTCATCCCATTTCCCTTCTCTCCTTAAAAACAACATCAATTGTAAAAGGGTATTATAGTCTATAGATCCATTAAGTGGCCACTTAGCATCATTCTCTAACTTATACAATGGCCACCACTGATTACAATATTTAATAAAGGTTTTTTTACTTTCTGTTCCCCCAATCCCAGCAATGTTTTTCCAATGAGCAAGCACACAGCCTAGGGGGCTTTTCTTTAAAACTCCCTTTTGAGTGTTACCCATTTTTGCAAAGCTCTTCTATTACTTTAGTTTCTGATATACTTTTCAATAAGTTTCCACACAAGCTGTTCCTTAGACTTCTTTATGGTTTCTTTCCAGTTCTTTTCCCACACTTCCCAAATTTCCGGGATTAGATTTTCCTTTCCACACACAAAACAGGGAATTACTCCTATTTGTCCACCAACACTGGGATTTACAAAAAACGTCTGAAGGTTGTTCCCAATCTGAGGCCACTTTCCACCCTGCAGGAGTCACATACGCTCCTCAGAAAAAATTGTTCATTTCCCCTTTTTATCCAATGTCTTCCTTCATTTAGATATCCCCAAGGTTCGAGCCCGAACCACTGAAGGAGTAATTCCCTTTGCCCCGCTTCTTCATTAACATATAAAGGTATTCACAATCTTTCTATATATTACACACATAAAGACAAAGACTTTTAACATAAAATTCCCGGGTACTTAATTTATACATTCATCACTCCAGGTAACACCCATCCAGCAGCTGCAAATATATAAAATAATAACCCTACCGCAATTGCGAGGAGGTCCACTTACCCTTCTCCTGCTTCTTATATACTAGTCATTAGCAGGTCCATCCTGGCTCCCGACACTGGGATGCAGCGGTGACCTCGGATTTGCTCGATCTACCCTCAAGATCGCTAGCGGCCTCCCCTTCGGTCAGCAAATCCCCCTATTCCCATACAGGGTACCCTCCTCCTACGGGGACTGTGCTGCACGCCAGACGTCTCCGCGCGATTTACCAGCTGCCCCGGCCACGCGTACGACTTACAGGCTCCCCTCATAAAACATACCGTTTTCTTCCGCAGCTTCAGGAGGTTGTTGTCTGCTCCCGCCGTGAGCGGCTGGCAGCGGACTCCCCTCCGAGGAAAGTGCTCGAGGCGCGCCCAGGGGCGTCCGCTCCACAGCCGGTCCCGCGGTTAAGCAGAGAGTCTCCTGCCTGGCTCGCCAAAACTGACGTGCGGAAAAGACTCCACAATCTGTAAGATTGTAAAGTAGGTATGTTTATTCAGCGCTGGGCAGCACGGGGGGGTAGTCCCACCAAAAACCGTGCGCGCCCAACGAGGCACTTACTTCAAATATATACAGCAAAGTGTTGCATATACATAAAGTTTAGCAATATACCTATACATATGCATGATCTATCCCCGCTTCGTATTAAAATGAGTTCTCCTCCCATCTGCGCTTGCGTGTTGCCTCCTGGTGGTGGTCGTCGGGGGTCGTGGGGATGAAGGCCGGTGGTTCCTCTTCATCACCGCTAGTAACCTTTTGACTTTGCGCAGGCTCCGTTGTTTTTTGGCTTCTATCCAAACTGCAGAGCTAGTTTCTTGAGGTAAGTTCTTAATTCTTATCAGGGACCGTCCTTGTGAGGAGCCACAAATCTTCTTGCTCCTTTCAGTTTATCAGGACCTGTCTTTGGGAGGAACTACAGTTCTCCTGCTTTAACTACTTCACACAATAGCTAACAAGATTTCAAGCTTCATCTACTAATTAACTGCTAAGACTCCCTTAACCCCTTCTCTCAACAGTGAGCCTTCAGCACTGAGTGATGGCACCCTAGTCATGTAGTGTTGGCCCAATTAGATGATCTGGTCTCCCCAGGAACTGCCCTTTGACCTTATGGCAGGGACCACCCAACACTTGGAGGTCATGCCATGACAGCTTGGCAACCCCTGGAACGCGTGGTCACTATCATGACGTGTCACAACATACCAACACAATCAAACTTTTACTTTGGCGATGGCCTCTGGGTCTATGGCAATCACTCCAGCCTGTTCAAATTTCAAGCTCCTCTTGCTACTTCACCTGCCTCATGCTCTCTTGAGTCCCCCATGCTCCCCTTGACACCACCTCATCATCCTTGTATTAAGTTTATGTGGCAATGTTTTGGTAGCGGCTGGGCTGCAGGGGTGGTTTTTGTGAGAAGACACCAGAGGCTGCCCCCAGGTTGGCCAGTTGCAGCTGGCTTCAAGGTGGACCTGCCGCTGGCCAAAGCTGAGCCAGTCAGCGATGTTGGTAGCACCTCTGTGATAACATATTTAAGAAGGGGTAAAAATTGCTGCGCAACAGCAGCTGGGAGGGAGGAGTGAGAATATGTGAACAAAACAATTCTGCAGACACCAAGGTCAGTGAAGGAGGAGGTGGAGGAGGTGCTCCCAGCACCAGAGCAGAGATTCCTCTGCAGTCTGTGGTGAAGACCATGGTGATGCAAGTTCTTGCCCTGTAGCCTATGGAGGACCATAGTGCAACAGATATCCAACCTGCAACCCGTGGAGGACCCCACACCACAGCAGGTGGAGGTGCCCTGAAGGGAGCTGCAGCCCGTGAAGATCCCACACTGTACCAGGCTCCTGGCAAGGGCTGCAGCCTGTGGAGAGAAGCCCATGGTGGAGCAGGTTTGCTGGAAGGACCTGTGGCCCCATGGGGGACCCACGCTGGAGCAGTCTTTTCCTGAAGGACTGCACCCCACGGAAAGGGTCAATGCTGGAGCAGTTCTTGAAGAACTGCAGCCCGTGGGAAGGACCCACACTGGAGAAGTTAATGCACGACTGTCTCCCATGGGAGGGACCCCACGTTGGAGCAGGGGAAAAGCCTGTGGAGGAAGGAGCAGCAGAGAGAACGTGTTATGAGCTGATGCCAACCCACATTCCCCATTCCCCTGTGCTGCTTGCGGGGAGAAGGTAGAAGAGTTGAGAGTGAAGAAGGGAGGGGTGGGGGGGAAGGTGTTTTTAGGTTTGTTCTTTTTTCTCATTATCCAACTGTGTTTAATTGGCAATAAATTAAATTAATTTCCCCAAGTTGTGTCTGTTTTGTCTCTGACATTAACTGGTGAGTGATCTCCCTGTGCTTATCATGGCCCGTGAGATTTGCCTGATATTTTTTCCCCGTCTTGTTGAAGAGGGGGAGTGATAGAGTGGCTCAGTGGGCACCTGGTGGCTAACCAAGGTCAACCCACCACAGTCCTCTAAACTGATGAAGGCATCATCATCTTCACCTTCCACGCATCCCCAGTGTCCCATGACCTCTCCATATGCCCTGACCACACTGTTAGTGAAGGGTCTACCAGCAGAACAACATTTATTATTGTACTTTATTTCCCCTGTTTTCAAGGCTTGCCAACAGCACATGCTACCCCAAGACTTTCAGTGGCCTAGGCCTCCTGTCTGCCCCCAAATGTCTCCTACCTTACTCCAGCCCTGCTGCAGAGCTGGACAATCTGGAATTGCCTGTGGCAGGTCTATGGCAAGTCCATGGTGAGTCCACAACAGGTCTGTGGTGGGTCTCTGGTGGGTCCATGATGGTCCAGCTGCCAGTGTCCCCTCTGTGGGGACATCTTCACATTCCACTCACATGGTCCTGCAGCCTCCCCAGCACTCCTTGCATCCGCTTCAGTACCTCCTCCTCATCCACACTGTGGAAGGCCTCACTGGGGGTGATGGGGAAGGGGTGGTAACTCGGGTACTGTGTGGTCTTGCCATCTATGCCACAGCCATGCAACCACTCCATCTCCTCTGCCAGGCCCCTCAGCTTTGGCTCCACTGACTCCAGCCATTGGGCCAGCTCCACCAGCCCCATTGGGGCCTCAAAGGCCTCACCATGGCAAAGTACAGCAGCCACCAAAGCCTTCTCCAGGGCCTGGTGCACCTTGAAGAGGACCCAGTTGGGGCAGCAGTGCCTGATGTCATTGTGGGCTGCCTGCAGGTCACTCTTGGCCTGCTGCAGCCACCGCTGGGCCTCTGGGATGGATGGAGTCAGGGCTGTGGCCTCCATGTTGTACAACCAGGAACCATGGCCTTCCTGTCCCCAGCAGTGGTGCTGGGCAGCGCTCAAAGGGTTGTACTGGAGGTAGAGGTTCCACAATGCCTTTGGCTGCTTGGCAGCGCGCAGCTGCCACGAGGATGCCAGGCTGTGATCCACATTGTCATTCACCTTTGGCTTCCCCTCTGCCACAGCTTCCTCCCGCAGCCTGTTCTCCAGCTCTGGCTCCAGCTCTGGTGCCATGACCTCCTCTGGCTCTGGTGCAGCACCAACAAGTGCCACATCATTCTCCTCCAGAACAAAGGCCACGTCCCGTGGCTCCTGGCAGACCAGCATTTCACGCAGCACCGACAAGGCAGGTGCCTGCAGCTGTCCAGCCAGGATGACATTGATCTCCTGTGCTAGTGTCTCCAGGATCCTCAGCTGGTGCCGGTCCAGAAACATATCTGCATGCCGGATGTAGAGGAGCCGCTGGGCACCACCAGCCATGCACACATGGATGACCCGTGGCTGGGAGCTGCCCTCCACCTTTGCACCACAGTGGACCAGCACAGTGCAGATGTCCTCACAGCACTGCACTTTTAGCTGCTCCACTGCAAAGCCACCATCACCCGGCATTCTCATCATAGCCCTGTGGCTCTGCCACCGGAGCAGGGCCTCTAGCCCCATCCTAAACCATGGTGATACCAGGAGGGTCTGCAGACGCCTCTGACCAGGGCAGTGAGAACCGTAGCGACATGGCCGCAGACTGCCCTCATCCAGCTGCTGCTCTGTCACCTCTGAGAGTGCGCGTGGGCGCAGGCGCTGTGGTAGCATTTGCAGCAGCCACCAGGCATTACACCCCGTCCCTGGCAGTTCAGCCATAAACATAAAGTTCTTCCCCAAGGCCCTAGAGGTCCTTGAGGACACACAGTCATTGAAGTACAGGCTGTGGGATGGCTCTAGGCAGTCAGCAGCACTCAGCAAGTACAGCTCAGCCACAGTGGAGAAATCAGGGGGCTCCAGTGCTTCCCGCAGCAGCTGGAAGAAGTGCCGTGTGGCCAGCAGAACTGTCTTTTTCTGAATAGTATTGAGAGTCCCACTGACATGGCTCTCCTGGTGGATTTGGGCCAGGACATGGCTGTAGTGAGTCAGTGTGGGGAGCAGGACCACCCCAAGGTGTTGCAGGAGGTCTCCATATACAGCCACATGGGGGTCAGGTGTGAGGAGATAGGGGTAAAAGTCAGCCTCATCTGGGAGTGATGTCACCACTTTCCATGGCACAGCCATGTCCCCTGACTTGGCCAGCACCACAGGCAGCTCAGCGAGGCGCCCTGTGTCCACCTCCTTCAGATGGGTCTGCAAGAAGTTGTACACCTTCTGGAGCACAGTGGCCCGTGTGTTCACCTGCTGTGGCGTCTGGCAGGCTGCTCTGCACACCTGCTCCAGGTTGGCTACCACCAGGGCAGTGGGTATCTCTGTATGGACTCCTATGGCCTTCAGGAGGTCCTGCTTGAATGCCATGTCTCCTGACTTTGGCAGGATGGTGGCTGATGTCCACAGGAGCTCAGCCACATCTTCTTGGCAGTGGTAAACGCTGCCCTTCAGGGCCACGGGCTTACTGCAGGCTGCAAAAGGGGGGTGGAGGTTCATCAAGTCTGGGGGGATGTCCAGTGGAGGCAGGAAGTGGATTGAGGCAATTTGCCCCAGGAAACCCTCTGACAAGGGATTGTCCAACAGGGTGCCAAGCTTGTTGAACATCACTTGCTGTCGCATCAGCAGGTCTTCAGTGTGGCACCTAGCCTGACTGGCTTCATGCTCTATCTCCAGGGCCAGTGCCACAAAATCCTCCACAGAGAGGCTGGTGCGGACACCTGCCTGAAGCAGGAAGTCCTTAGCAGCTTCCTGGTTGTAACCTAGCTCCACAAAGAAAGACTCAGGCACAAAGCGGTGTTGGAGCCGCAGAGTGCAGAAGCAGGGCGTGTTATTGTAGAAGTAGGAGGCCAGACGCAGCACACCATGGGCATCAGGTATAAAGGCCACAGTCTGAAAAGCTGCCACAACATCTTCCTTGAATTTAATGTCACAGATGTGTTGCAGGGCAAAGAACAAGCGCACAGCTTCCATAAGCTCTTGCGCTGTGAGCTGGGACAGTCGGGGCAGCACCACATCCATGAAGAGCTGCCCGTCATCTTTGAGTCCCCACTGCAAATCCTTGGCCAGCTGCTGGTGAATCTGGTCTGCTGTGAGCAGCAACGTGCCCTTCTCCAGGTTGTACAGGGCTTGGGCACCCAGGGGCAGTTCTGGGAACCGGCTGTTGAGCAACAGCACCTTGTGGTAGGGTGCCACAGCTACGTAGTCCCCACCATACTTCTGGAAGAGAGGCAGGAGCTGGAGCTGCCCCAGTGCGAATGAATCCAGTTTTCCTTGCATGAAGTGCAGCAGGACAGTCACATCCCACTTGTTTAAGTCTCTCCAGCGGAGACTATCTCTGGTGTCTGCCAGCTGGGCCAGCACAGCCCTGGGCTCTGTGGCCTGCAGTGCCCTTTTCTTCAGGCAGTGGTAGGCAAAGTTAAAAGGCAGCAGGGACCGCTGGAGCACAGGGATGCCCAGTCTGTGCAGCACTTTGGCCACGTCTGTGTCACACTCAAAAAGAACATTGGGGAGGGAGGATAGTGGCAGTAGGTTCTTCAAGCCTCTCTCACCCCCCTGAACAGGCAGCACCACCACATCCTGGAGATGATCCATGAATGACTTCACATCTGCCTCCACCTTCTCTTTGGGCTTCGTAACTGTGTAGACCACAGCGTTGAAGAACTTCCACAGTTCCCTGAGCCACTTCTCCCCCTTTGTGGCCCAGTTCAGCTGAGCCAGTGCCTCCTGGATGAGTGGTCTGGCCTCCAGGAGGCCAAGCTCCTTCACAAAGCAAGGCAAGGTCAAGTCAGAAATGGATTTGTCAGCAAAGCGGTGGCAGTGGTGGGGGAAGAGATGGGCAAAGGAACTGTGGAAGACTGGGTGATGAATGCTGAGGGTATTCAGGCAGCCATCTTGTGTGGCCAGCAATGGCAAGCCTTCCAGTTGTGCCTTGTCCACATCCCTGGGCTCCAGGCAGTGTTTCAGCAGGATGGAGCAGTTCTTTGGGGTCCCCAGACGTGTCTCAGCCAGCATGCAGGGCACGGGGAGTGCCAGGGCCTTGAGGAAGCACCGGAGAGAGGCTGGCTGCAAGGCAACAACCTTCACATGGGCTTCAATGAACTCCTCATGGATCTGCCACAGGTGCTTGAATGGTGGCACCAGGTTCATGTTCAGGTGCTGCAGCACCTCCTGGAGAGCTGGCTCAGGCATCGTCTCGAGGAAGTATGGCTCTGTTAGCACATCTCCACCACCTGGAGATGCCCAGGTCATTGTCACAATGCTGTGAGGGGGCTTCACGTGGTACACAGGCACCAGGGGCAGGCGTGCATGACTGAGGTGCCTATAGACATGCCTCACCAGGTCCTGAAAGGTAGGTAGCACCTTTGCCACAGCAGGGAAGAACCGGAGGTAGTGGGAGGTCAGGTGCTGCTGGCAGGCCTGCAGGGAGTTGAACTGGAGCCCTTCAGGCCCCAGGGCTTTCCACTGTCTGGTGAGAAAGGCACAGTATAGTGGAGCCACCAAATGCCGGAGCAAGAAAACATTCCAGGCTGCCTCTGTGCTGCCTGGGTCCTGACGGAGATTGCGTCTGGCCACATCCACAGAGAAGTTGGCATTGATGTGCACAGGCAGCCCTGTGGCCAGCGGCAATGGAAGGGTGCAGAAAGCTTTGCCCATGACTTTGTCCAAGCTCAATGACTTAAGGCAGGCAGCTACAGCCCCATAGGGCAGTTGCCCAAGCACTGGAGACTCCTCAGCCCCCTCCTGCACCCCAATTTGGGAGACTACCCTCCACACAGTGCTGGCCATGGCCTTGCTGTTTTTGATTGTCATGATATAGGAGACAAAGGTGGGGCTGTTCCCATCCATGGCTTGGTTCAATCTTGCTTGAAAACCCTGTCTCAGCTGTGCATCACCATCTGTCAGCTCTGTGGCCACCCGCAGCCTCTCCACCACCTGCTTCCCGTCTGGGGGGATCTCAGAGAAAACCACGGTGCGAACGTGCCGGAGGAAGAGCACCAAATCCTCACCTTCCTCAGCCAGTACTGTCTCCATGGTCTTGATGTCTTGGTCCCGTACAACCAAGCCAGACACCTTGGAGATGGCAGCCCCAGTTGCAGTGCGGAGGGGCAGCCGGAAAAGGACACCCTGGTTTAGGTTGAAAAGGGAGGGTAGGAAGGTACCATAAATGTCTTGAAAGGTCCTCTTGAATTCAGGGTTGACAGCAAACATCCCACCAGGACTCTCAGTTGTGGCTCCAGGCACATAGCGGAGATGAGGATCAAAGATACACAGGGCACTGTCTCCAGTAAGGAAGGCTGGGCAGTCAGTAAAGTGGAAGACAGTGTTGAAGCCAAGGCCATATTTGCCTGTGACATCCTGCCGGCCTTGCTTGCCACCCACCCCCAGACGCTGAATGCCTTCAATGTCCTTCTGCTGGAAGGGGATGTCATTGTAGATGCAGAGGGCAGGGCCCTGCAAGAAGTTCCAATTCTCACCGAAAGTGGCATCCACTGGGTGCTGCCGGCGGTCCCACACGATGTGCACAAGCCCCGCACCAGCATCGTCTGCATTCTGGAGCAGCTCTTTCACCACATCACGAGCAGATGCTGGATACTCACCCAAGATGTTTTTCAGCCGTGTAGGCAAGTCTTCACGGGCACCAAATGGCTGTGCCCAGAGGCTCAGATCTCCAGTGAGCCGTCGGTTCCTCTCCAATGCCCGGTGGCGTGTGGTAGGCACCCCACAGTGCAGAGCTGTGGCTCTTGACAGCTGTTCATGGCACAGCAGGACATCTCTGTCCACTGGCATCCATGGCGTATCATTGAAGTGGAGCTTGTCCCATGGACGCAAAATGCCCTCCTGATCAGGTAGGAAGAGTTGCTGGGTCTGGTAGGCATCTGGCTTTTTGTCATCTGCCATCAAGCCACAAGACACCAGCCGCAAGGCCAGAGCCAGCTCCACGTCAGGCAGTGGCTCTCCAGCATGCATCTCTGCCAGGACACAGAGCACTTTGGCATAATCATCCCAGGTGAATGTGTGGCGCAGCCCCACACACTCCCAGAGCTGGCTGTAGGGCCGGTACTGCTCTGGGAGCTGGTGAAGATATGGGAGAGCCTCAAATGATAGTGTCTCAGCCACAGCCATGACTGGTACAAAGTAGGAGCCCACCAAGATGAAGGGCTTCCCTTGGGCCGCTGCAGAAGCCACCTCACCCCAGCTGAAGTGATCTCTCTGGAGCAGCATGTGCAGGTACCTGTAGCAGCAGTGGGTGCTGTACTGCAGGTTCTCCAAAGTGAGAGCATTGGAGCTACAGCTCAGTGCCTGCAGCTGCTCAAGGACTGTAGCTGCTGGTGGCTGCCGGTCCAGCCCCAAGAAGGATGCAACCTCCTTGGGGAGGCTGAATTTTTCTCCCAGCAGTTTAGGAGCCAAGATAGGGTGGATGAGTCCCACTAGTGGGGCATGGAGGTGATGGTAGAGCTGGGCACCTGGCAACAGCACATGTTCGCCTGTAGGCAGTGTACCAGGGAGGAAGGGCACAGCCTGGAAAGCTGCCTGCATGTTGTTGTTCATGTTCTCCTCCACTACATCCTGAAGCAGCTCAAGGATGCAGGCAGCCCTCTGGCAGCCCTGGGCATGGTCTTCAGTCCAGATAAGCTGCACCGTCTTTACCCGCTCCAGCAGCTCTGGCAAGGTCATTGTGTCCTTAACCATGCCCAGCCTCTCCAGTCGGCTTAGTCTTTCTGGGGAAAGGAAGGCATCCCCAGTGGGGAAGCGCCCATCCTTAGGGTCGTATAAAGAGGCAGTGCGGCCTCTGGGATGCACCAAGCAATTGATGAGCTGCAGGTGGCCATGAGGGGTGGCAGGAATGCAGGGCACTGTCTTCAGCACTTTGTCCACATCATCATGGGACATATCTAGTGCATGGAGAAGCAGTGGGTCCCGGTCAACAACAGAGAGGTCTTCCAAGTTGGGAAGCACAAGCTCACAGTAAAAGCGGGGCCAGTCATAGATGCCAGCATCCACTGCCTTCCCAAGGCCCCTCTGCACCTGCTCTGGCAAGGCCACAGCTAACAGGGGATGGGGCAGGGTGGTGGCAAAGACACGCTTTGCCACAGCACCCAGCTTGGCATGTCTGACCACAGCCTGGTGCAGAAAGCGGGCGTCCCGCAGTGAGCACCATGAGCAGCCATCAGAAAAGAGCCTGGGGCCATTCCTATCTGCCACAGCCTGGTAGAAACCAGTCACAGCCTCTGTAAAGGGGTAACGGGCAGTGTTAGTGTCCGGCCAGAAGACATGATATTCATAGCTCTTCAACTCACCTGCCTCATGCATGGTGCGGAGGTGCTCCAGTGCCCGGAGCCAGGCAGCCGGTACGGCATTGCGGAGCAGCATCCGGTTCCACTCACCCTGCTCTGCCGTGTCCCATAGTCCCTTACGGTTTGAGAGGATGCTGAAGGCCCCATGCACGTGGATTGGCAGCCCTGACATGATTGGCATGGGAAGGTGGCAGAAGACTTGCCCCTTCTCAGCACCCAGACGCGGCACCCACTTGCCATCTGCATCAAGGGCAAGGGGAAGGGCCACACCAGCCATCGGAGGCAGACAACAGAGCCCTGCCTGTGTATTCCGGTGAAACAGTTCCAGCAACTCCCCATCACCCTGACACACCAAAACTAAGTAGTGCCATGTGGTCTTGGATGCCTCTTCACAGGCTGTGAGCTGCCTGATGGCTGCCCAGCTTGGAGGATCCCCAGGGGCCCCCAAGTCTTGGATCTCCTTTTGCTGCAGCATGATCAGAGGCATGGTATCCTCCGCAGAGGTGGCCACGTCTGGCAGCATCTCTAGGGACATCTCCCTCACCCTCCGCAGGAAGAGCAGCAGGAGCCGGTTAGAACCAAGGAAGCTGGTGCCAAGGGACTGGATGCGCTCTGTACCAAAGGCCTCTGAGCAAATCTGTGATGTCACAGCTTCCTCTTCAGTGCGAAAAGGCAGACGGAAAAGGCTGCCTGGAAAGGGTCCTGGCTCAGGCAGGCGGCACCCAAAGATACCATGGTAGGGCGAGAACTGCTCAGCAAAGGCACGGAGGATGCGTGGTCGGCTGGAGAAGTCCAGGCGGATGCCAGGGCTGCCAGCCCTGGGGATGTGCTTGCCCAGATGGGTGCCATTGGGATCAAAGATGAGCAGTGTCTTCCCACTCAGTACTGCTGGCACGTCTGTGACACGGTAGACAGAGCTGAAGCCCAGCCCAAAGCGCCCAATCTGGCCTGCCTTGCCCTCCTTCGTAGCAGCCCCAACCTGTGTGATGTTACGGAGGTCATCCTCTGTGAACAGGGCATTGTTGTAGGCCCAGAGGGCTGGGCCATGGCAGGCAGCCATGCCAGGGTCTAGCAGCCCAGAGGTGGCCTTTTTGCAGCGTCGGAGGTCCAGGAGGAAGCGGCACACAGTAGCTCCAGCATCCTCTGCATTCTGGACAATCTCTGTGAAGAGGTCGCCCTCCTCGCCATACTCCCGGAGGATGTTGCGAAGCCGTAAGGTGATGGGCTCCGAGGGACCGCAGGCTGTGAACGGCTCTGGCCCCAGCACCCGCGTACTGAGCAGCTCTGTGCCAAGGAATATGGCTGTGCTGGATGGCACTGCCTCATGCACCACCTCCTGAACATCCTCCTCTGTCTCCAACTCCATGTCCAGGTACACGGTAGAAGCAGCCGGGCGGAGGGCAAAGCCCGAGCCCTCCAGGATCCTCACAGGAACCGGCACTGTGCCCTCACCCCAGTGCCCCCGGCTCTTAAGCCACTCCAGGACAGCTACAGCCACCTGCAACTCTGCTGCAGTGCCAGCTCTGGAGCTGCGTGCGTCTATGTCCTGCCCCAGGCAGCGCAGGGCTGCAACCGCCCTCTCCTCACTCACCCTTGCCTCCACCCCCCAAGCCCTGAAGAGGCAGCTGTAGGGCAGGAAATCAGGGGGCACCCGGGGCACCAGCATCCCCAGCTCCAGCTCCTCAGGATAGCCCAGCACAGCATCACATGGCAGGACAAACCCAGCCCCAGTCCACACCACAGCATCATGTGGGGCAGCCCCAAAGGTCTTCAAATTTTTCTGCATGTGCTGGTAGACAGGCTGGAGTGCAGGACCCACCTTACACATGTCCCTGCACCCTGCTAGCTGTCTCAGCTGCTCCCACACTCTCTCTGGTGGTGGGGTTTGGCTCAGCCCCAGCTTCTTCTCTGCCTCTGGCTCAAAGGCGCCAGTCAGGTGCATGGCAAGCCCCACCAGGGGCTGGTACTGGGTGGACCGCAGCTCACTGGGGGGCAGGAAGGGCTGCCCAGGCTTTCCAGTGCACTCGGAATGAGGCACCCATGGCAGGGCCTGGAGCTGCCTAAGCTTCGCAGTGCTGAAGCCAGCCAGTGCCTTGGGATGGTTGCAGACCTTGATCAGTGCCCGGGCCCTGTCCAGAGCTGCTGCGTCACCCTGACTCACGCTTGCTGCAGCCTTGAGGATGTCCGAAGGCACCAGGCACCCCTCACCATGCCGCAAGCCCAAGGCTCTCAAGGCACGGAGTACAGGTGGACTGTGGAAGGCAGCAGGAGGAAAGCACTCAGGGCCCAGCAGTGCCTGCAAGGTGCTCTCGCAGGGATCGTAGAGGTCTTGCGGGCACATGGGGCCATTGGGGGTCTCCAGGAAGGCCAGCCTCCTGCAGGCCTGCTGAAGCGGGGGGCTCTGTGCAAAGAGGATGTCTCCGTGCTGCAGCACCCAGAGCAGCAGAGCCTGTGTCTCGGCCACCCGCCCTGCATAGGCACCCTGGGCCAAGGCTCTGACAGCCTCCAGTGCCACATGGGCTGCACTGATGAAGGACCTCTCGAGCCTCCCCAGGAGCTGCCGGTCAGCTTCATCCCGGCATTGCAACACGGCCTTTGGCAGCACCACGTCTCTGGGCAGCTCCAGCTCTGGCTCCAGCGCTGGGGTGGCACCGGCCGGTACCAGCTCCACAGGCTGCGGGGTGGCCAAGCAGGGCAGTGGTATGAAAAGGGGCAGAGCAGCCAGTGTGGCCCTGTCCTGCTTTGTCAGGGATGGGATGTCTGCCAGGTAGAGCCGGAGGGTGCCCACATCTGCAGCAGGCAGCGAGGCCAGGCGGGAGGCGACTGCTGCAGCCCCCTGCCTGCCCAGGGCCCGCAGGGCATTGAGCGGGGATGGAGGCAGGACATAGCGGGACAGGGAGCGGTGCCATGTGCCCGGTGGCACCACTGGGCAACCCAGGACCTCCAGGACAGAGGCCACAGCAGGTGGCAGGCACTGGTCCTCCCATACCTGGAAGATAAGACTGGACTGGGGTATCAGCGGAGCCAGACGGATGCTGGGGGCACCCAGTGGGGACAGGGGGATGAGAGGGAGCCCCTCCAGAGGGCCCAGGTCTTCCACATGGTGGGCCAGGAATTGCCACAGGGCTGGGAACCAGGAGGCTGGGGGCTCAGGAGGGCCTTTGGCCGGGCACCAGGTCACTGGGGTTGAAGACTGCGATGTCCAGGTTGGGGGCAGAGCCAAGCGTAGGCTCTGGGCAGTCACGGCTGGGTCCAGCAGAATCAGGTTGGTGAAGACACCTGTGTGCAGGAGGCAGAGGCTGGACAAGGAGTACGTGGGGCCTGGGACCTGGCAGGGGGACCCAGGGTGTGAGGGAAATAACCTGAGATCTTCAGGGGATGGGGGCCCCCCATACTAGGGATGGGAGGACTTGGGCTCTGGAGCGACAGTGGATACCCTGAATAGGAGGAACAGGTGAACCCCAGATTGGTGGAGATGATAGAGAAGATTTGAGAGGGAAAGAGGTGTTAGGGGGACCAGTACTGGGGGGGCACAGAGGTCCTCAGATGGGGAACACAGGCAGACCCAGGATCTGAGGGAGCACAGAGGGGACAGGGGAACGTCGAAGAACAGCAAGCACCGGGGAGTCCCCAGAGACACAGGAGATGCAGAACTGGAGAGGTGGCCCTGGGCTATGACAACGCACCCCAAAACGGAGAGAGACGGTGAGACTCGGGATCTACAGTGCTCTTGAATGGATGGGGGAAGCCCAGAGAGGGGCCTCAGACAGGGATCAGGGACCCCAGGTGTTAACAGGGAGTATCAGCGTGGTACAGGGGGATATTTGGGCTGCAGAGGGTGTACAAGGGTGCATAGGGGTGTTGGGGTTTAGAGGGAGATCAAGGGACCCCCCAAAGGTGGCTCAAGGACCCCCATCTCTTACCCGTCTTGGCAATGCCTCGCAGGAGGCTGTTCAAGCCTGGCTCCAGGTCCGAGGGCAGGAAGGACCCGGCCAGGCCGGGCAGGAGCTCTCTGTGGGGACAAACAGAGGTGTTGGGGGAATAGAGGGGTAATGGGAGCAGGCAACTTCCTGGACAGCTGGCTCAGCTCCCACGCAGCGAGACCGGGGAGAGGAGGAGAGTGGTGAGGTGCCCAAATATCCAGGTTCAACCCTGGCCCCCCTTTCAGCTCAAGAGCAGGAGCTGTGCCCTGGGCAACCGGCTCACCTGCCCATTCCCAGAGGGAATGGGGCTGCCTGGGGCAGTGGACTCACCTGGGGCAGTCGGACGTGTCCACATAGACAATGGCTGACGCAGTCCCAAAGGCCACAAAGGTCCCATCGGCGCGAGGCAGGAGGGGGAGACCCCGCAGCTCAGCGTGGCACCCATCCCCGGCCACGTAGCGCAGCAGGGAGAGCCGGTCGGCAGCCGGGAGGCCTGTGGCCCCGTGGTGTCGCAACACTTCCCGCACGTGGCTCGCCGTGGCCTCCCGCACGCCCTCCTCCATTCCCAAAGCCAAGGCCCTCCGGACATGGGGTGGGACCTCAGCCACTGGCTCCCCAGCTGCCACCAGCAAGGCCTGGACCGCCTGCCGTGCAGCCATGTCTGCCGAGGCCTCCGGCAGAAGCACAGCCTCAGGGGCCCGCAGCCGCCCGGTGGCCCCCTCCACAGCTGGGACCAAGGTGCAGGCAGCTGCCAGCTCCCGGCAGACATGTGTCACCAAACTGCGGATGCGGCCACAGCTTGGTGTGTGTTCAGGGTCCGGCCAGATGCTGTAGGCATCTGCATCAGGTAGAGCCATGGCCACGGCAGCCATGTGGCTGTAGACCCGTGGCAGGAGGCCAAGGAGCAGCAGGGCGTTCCAGCGGGCATCTTCCTTGCCCTCCTCACCCTCCTCGGGCCAGCGGAGGTGGCGGCGGTCGTCAGAGAGGGCGAACGGGGCGCTGGCATGGACGGGCAGCCCTGTGGCCATCTCATCTGTGGCTGGCAGGGGTAGGAAGCAGCACAGCCGCCCTTGGCAGGGCCCATGGAGGGGGTGCGCCAGGCTCAGCTCGGGGCGGCACCCAAGCCCTGCGCCGAGCGCCACAGCCGGCCCTTCCGTGGCCCTGCCCGTGGCCACCAGCCACTCACTCCCATCCCCCACCCCATCCCCGTGCAGGGCCACCAGGCACCATCCCAGACTCAGCCCCTCATCCCCTGATGGCCCTGGGACAGGGAGAGGCTGAGAGGATGCCACAAGGGTCCCCATGAGGGTCTGGACCCCATCAGGGGCCACGCGGTACAGGACCACATGGCGGACATGGCGGAGGAAAAGGAGGGCAAGAGGGGCTTCAGTGAGGAAGGTCTGGAGGAGGCTGCGGAGACGCTCAGGATTGGAGACCCCTGCAGCGATTCCCGAGGGTTGCCGGCGGAGGGGAAAGCGGAAGAGGGTGCCCTGTGCAGAGCCGCGGTGCTGTCCCACAGCTTCCAGCCCAGCCCAGAAGGGCTCGAAAAGGCCAGGAAGGTCCTGGGCTGCAGAGATGTCCCAGCGTGCACCAGCACCTGGCAGCACCCGGCATTCGGGGTCCAACACTCCCAAAGATGGGGGGCTCAGCACACCTGGCAGGTCTGGGGACATGGGAACCATGAGGCCACAGGGATGGCATGGACACCACTGCCTCCCCAGATCGTCCCAACCCACCAGTGCCCCACGTTCCCACCCAGTACCATCAAGTTCAACCCCACAGTGCCTCCCATGTTCCCAAGCTTAATCCCAATTCATCAGTCCTCCCTCAGTTTGCCCCTGCAGCCATGCCCTCCCTTGACATCCAGCCTCCCCCCAGCCTCCTGGTGCTTCAGGTTTCCTCACTTCAGACTCAGCCCTCCATTTTGCACCCCCTCAGTGCCCCCCAGTACTCCCCAGCACCGGTGGTTCAGTGCTTCCAGTACAACCTGTGTCCCCAGTTAAATTTCAGTTGAGGCTCCCAAAGCTGCTCACCGGTGAGGTGGTAGACAGAGGTGAAGCCCAGGCCAAAGCGTCCCACAGTGCTGGGGTCCTTCCGCTTGTGCGACACCCCTGGGCGCAGGAGCCCCGTCCAGTCCCGGGGGGACATCAGGGCATCGTTGTAGGCCAGCAGGGCTGGACCTGGGTGGTCAGGACCATGGGTTAGGGGAGACTTAGGACATGCAGGGGGGATTGTGACCCCCACTCAGTGTCCCACAATCTCAGTCCCCCCTCTAGTCCCACAAAATCCCCCTCAGTGCCTGCAGTACCACTGAGTCCTCCCAGGACCCTCAGTGCCCCCAGCACATTCCAGAACACCTCATTGGTTCCAGTTCTCCCAGTCCACTCTGATCCCTCTTCAGTTCTTGACCAGTATCCCCCAATCCCTCCCAGTAACTGCCAGTGCCACCCCTGCACTTTATCCAGTCTCTCCTAGTGCCCGTAGCGCCTCTCACCCTGGGTGCCCTCCAGTCCCCCTCCGGTGACATCGAACTCCCGCTCATCGGACACAAACACGACCTTCTTAGCGCCGGCGTCATCCGCATTCTGCACCAGCTCCTGGGTTCAGGCATCAGTGCCCGGACATCTGAGCCCCCCCAGCCCCCAGAGAAAAGCACCAACCCTCTCTCCCAGCTGGCCAGTGAGGTCCAGGGACTGATACTGGGCAAGGACCACCACCCACCCCAGCTGCCTGCGGTCTGTCTACCCAGCTGGGCAAGAGAGCCCAGATGGCTGGGTTCCCTGGGGGTCCCACCTTGAGGATCTGCCCCCCATCGGGGTACTTCTGCAGGATGCTGTGCAAGTAGTCAAGGAAGATGGGTGCCCGCTGGCAGAAGGCCTCCCTGCAAAGCAGAGAGAAGGGTCAGGGGCAGGGCAGGGCTGGCCTCCAGGGGTAACCAGGACCCCCATGTCCTCCTCGGAAACCCCAGGATGTCCCCCTCCTTGGGGGAGGTCAAGGACCCTATCTCCTCCCGGCACCCACTGAAACAACCGCCTCCAAGGACCTCCCCACCTCCCCAAGGCACTCATTTCTGACTGGGATCCTCCAGCAACCCTGAAACTTCCCCATAACCCCCAGCAAGCTCTGAGCCCCCCATAATCCCCACCCCCCCAGTAACCCTTCAGGTGTCCCCACCAACCCCTGAGCCCCCAGTCCCACCGATAGCCCCCAGTGACGCCCAGAACCCTCCAGCCATTCCCCATGCCCCCCGCTAAAACCACAGTAACACCCCAGTGCCCCCCCCACCCCGCCCCACTCACGCATTGGGCTGCTTGAGGGCCATGGCAGACGCGCGGGTGGGACGCCTGGGTCCCTGCCGGTGAGCTGCCCCGACCTGCTCCTGCGTCCCCAAATGTCGGTGGCCCTGGCCCCGCCCTGCCAGCGCAGCAGTTTCGTTTCCTCGCCGCACACGCCTCTCCGCTCTTGTTTAACCCAAAAGCTGCAGCGGGGAAGGGGGCGGAGAGACACGGGGCCAGGAGGATACAGCGATGGATGGGGGGGGGGGGGAAGGGGGGGGTGCGGAGCATGGCTATGAGGCAGGGACATGGGAATATGGCTATGGGGCCGTGGGGATTTTGGCAGTGGTGTGGAGATACATGGGGATATGGCTATGGGGCAAGGACCACCAGGCCATAGCAATGGGGATGTGGCTATGGGGTGGGGGGGCATGTGGGTATGGCTATGGACCATGGCAATAGGGCAGGGGGGCATGGGAATGTGGCTATAGGGATGGGGCCACTGGGGTATGTCAGAGATACATGAGAATATGGCTATGGGGCAGAGTACTATGGGACCATGGCTATGGGGCTGGGGCCACACAGCCATAGCCATGGGGCAAGGGTGTTGGGGCTATGGTTATGGGTCAGGGCCTGCAAGACCATGACAGTGGGATGGGGTCCACTGGAGTATGGCAGTGGGGCAAGAGCCATGGAGATATGGCTTTGGGGCAGGTGGCCATGGGGCCATGGCAATAGGATGGGAACCATCGGTATGCAGCTATGAGTTGATGGAATTACATGGGACATAGTTATGGGGTGGGATTGCTGTTAGCAGGGGCATATCACTATGACATATGGGGACGTGGAGACACAGCTGTGGGGTAGAATTGCTATGGGTCAGGGAGACACTGGGATGTGGCTATATGGTGGGGGCATGGAGTACATGGCAGTGGAATGGGGAGAACATGGAGCCATGGAAATGGGGTAGGGAGGCTGCGGAGCATGTATATGGGGCAACGGGTACATGTGGGAAATAGCTATGGGGTAGGGGGGCACTTTGGGACATGTCTGTGGGATGGGATTGCTGTGGGGCGGGGGCGACATGGGGACACTGGCATGGATTGAAGGGCTGTGGTGGGATTGATGATAGGGAAGGCTTAGCAGGTCTCTTCCAACTCCCCATGCCCCTGGTCAAAAGGAGACTCTGGGTGACCATGAGCCCATCTGACTCCTTCAAAAAGGTCACCTCTTAGAGGGATGTCCCTACCTGGTGGACCTGCTAGATCCCACGTGGCATGTCCCCATGGACAGGCAGCTGAGGACATCCCCCAGTCACAAGAACTGTGTGGGGAGAGAGGGAATGGGAGGATATGAGGACCTGGAGGGCACTGAGAAAGGCATCTTCAGGGACATAGACACTGGGGAACAAAGGACATGGGCTGTCGCTGTCCTGCAGAGTCCCTGAGCCCAGGGGTGGTCAGGGACAGAGGGCCTGGTGAGGTATCGGGCCAGCAAGGATCCAAGTTGTGGACTCAGCTGGGCACAGAGCTGGACCTATGGCCATCCATAGGAGTTTCTGGGGTGGGGTAGGACCAGGACATGTGTCCAGGTTGGAAATGTGGGACAATACATGTGTCAAGGGTGGGGAGAGACCAAGATGTATCTGGGGGCAACACATGGAAGCCAGACATGCATCCAGGAAGATGTGGGACCAGGATGTGTGTTTGTGGAAGGCAATTATCTCAGACCAGGGCCTCACAAACCCGCTCCATCCATCTGTCCATCCATCCACCCATCCATCCATCCATCCATCCATCCATCCATCCATCCATCCATCTCTCTCTCTCTTACCATCTCACTACAGGGTGCTGGCTGCTCAGGCAGGGCAGCACACCAGTGAGTGTCCTCAGGTTCCCTGGGGAGAGGTTACAGGGGGACATCAGTGCTAAGGACAAGGCTGGGAGGGACACTCGTACCTGTGACTGGCCTTCAGAATCATCTGAACTGTCCTGGATGAAGGGGCTGTATCAAATGGATCATGGGGACCATATGGAGATCACTTGCACTGTATAGTTCACATGAGACCAGTTTAGGCCATATGGACTGACAGACCATGTGGAGACCACAGAAAATCACACTGACTGCATAGACCACATGAGAACCACAAGGACACCACATTGAGGATACATGGACTACTCAGTCCACATAATCTGTATGAAGACCACAAAGACACAGAGACCACTTGGAACATGTGAAGATAAGAACACCTGTAGGACACACTGCCTTGGGACAAGCGTAGGACAAATTTCAGCAGATGCAGTGGGACATCTCTTCAGGAAAGCCTTCTCTCCTTCTTTCTTCTCTCACCTTGCTCCTGACCACAGTGGTGTGCAGGTCAGTGCTTCAAGGCTTCACTCTCTCTCCATGCAGATTCACTCTCTCCCAAGTTCTTCATCCCCATCAGCCACAGAGCTCTGGTGGGACTGGGGATAGCCATGAGCATCTGCTGCACATGGCAGTGCTGGGATGTGATGTTCCTTCTCTGCAGGGATGGAGATGGGGCCCGCCAGCAGTGCCAGGGCCCATTGGCCAGCCAGGTGGAGAGTGGGCCACATGCCTGCTGCTGCACTAGAAGGATGGAGCCAGCTGTCCCACTGGAGTCCAATGGCTCCTAGAACTGGCGATTGTTATGTTATGTGATAAAAAGCTCATCTGCAGGCACATGGAGCATAGATGAACCATGGCAGGTGAAGGTGTAACTGCTCAGCAATGATAATTTGTCACCAAGGAATGATCTGGCATGGAAGCTAAAGATGACCAACTATACAAAAGGTTAAACTGGCTGGGAGCAGGAATGCCAGGGGCATTGACTCCTGTCAGGGAGTGAAATTTCCCTTGCTGATGAGGAAAGAAGTGAAACAGCCTTGTCTTGTAGCCATCATGCAATGCAGTTGCTGAGGGGCCACCTTTGGCCAGTAGAGCTGGTGCTGGGGGTTGAACCTGTGCTCACAGGATTGGTGCTTCGGTGCTGGTGCAAGTGTACATAAGGAATTGGCTCGTGCCGCATCTTTTCAGACTCCTTGTAGAACCACTTATGGTGGTAGGACTCTGTCCCATGACCTGGACTTGCACCCAGAGGTAGGTCTCCAGCTGGAGGATGTAAGAAAAGGCTCTGCAGAGGAGGGCCCGGGAGTCCAGCATGCCCATGGACGGGCCCCGTGGCAATGCCACCAACTCTGTCCTGGACTGTGTAGGCAGGGCATAGCCAGCAGGTGAGCCAGGGGGATGTTCTCCACTGGGCACTGCTGAGGCCAGAGTGGTTTGGTGTCCCTCAGTCCAGTGTGGACAGTGGAGGCTGTTGAGATGAATGGGCCTGAGGGGAGGTGTCCAAAGAGATGCCAAGAATTGGTCAAGCCTGGGGGAGGCAATGGAGGTTTAACAGGAGACGAGGCCAGAAGAGGTGCCCCAGAACAGGAGGAGGCCATAGGGTACCCTGCTGCAAAACTCCTACCCCCATGGTATCTCCAAGGATGATCAAAAGGGCTGAAGGAGGAAAAGAAAAGGGTAGAGAGGGTCTAGGGGGGACCACATGGGGCAGCTGAGAGCCCCGGAGGAGTCCCATGACCACTTCACCTTTTCCCTTGAGATTACAGCCTTGAGATAAACACCATCTGCCTAGCGCCGAGCCCTGTGGTTTTGTTCCTGCTGGGGCCAGTTGTGGCAGAGATTGGGCACAGTCAGAGGAGGGCAGGACGTGCCTGCCTGCAACTTGCAGGAGGGCAGGGAGCTACAGATGCTGCAGCCTTCAGCAGTGTGGGATCCTGGACAAGCTGCCACCTGTCCTACACAGCTCCAGTCCCACAACCCGTCCTTTCCCTGCTCTCCTCACTCCCACATCACCCAAAAGTACAAGCAATGTCCCCTTCGTTATTGCCAGAGGGAGCTTTGTCTACACCAGTGGCCGATCCAGACTAGCTGGCAGCTGGGGAGGCTGGAGGCCAAGGCTCCAGGTGTGGTGGAAATGAGCCGTTATTTGGAGTAAGGACCTTGCTGTTGCTCCAGCATAGGACTGAGGAGGCCTGGATGGATGAGGAATGGGGCCGACCCTGTGGGGTGGATCCAGACCTACAGGCAGGAGATATTGCTGTCCCTCCCTCCTCCATCCCACTATAGGCCAGGTGGGATGAAACAGCCCCTGAAGAGGCCAAAAAGGAAGCCAAGTTACTTCCCTCCTACTCCACTCTGTGGAGCCACCAAACCTGCTCTGCAGCCGTGGGGAAGAGACAGCCTGGACATAGCCTGTGGCTGGACCCAGTGTCCTTTCCCTTCTCCACCGCCTGGTCTGCACTGCAGTGGGGGGCACCATGCAGGGTTTCCGGGCATGACAAGGGGGCATGACATGGCGCAGCGGTCTTCCTGGACCTTGGTGAGAAAGGCTACTTTATGACATCACTTGTTGTTGGAGCTTTCTCACTAAGATTCAGAAAGAGTCCTGCGCTGTTTCTTCTCCCCACACCCACTGCAGAACATCACCCTCTTTTGCAAGCCTGAGGGGAAGCCATTTCCCCATCAAGTGACCAGAACTGCAAGGAGAAATGAAAAGCCCTGATAGCTTCTCTCCTAAGGTCTGCAGGATCCTAAGACAAGGTCATCGTGGGTGCCCAGCCCTGGGCAGGTGACTGGGACATTCTGGTTCCACTTCAACCATCCCAGCCCTGCAATTGTGTATGCAGAAACCCAAGCTGTGGGACAGAAGGTGGCTTGTGGCAACAAGGGCATATCAAGACCCACAAGAAGCCACCCAGCTGCTCAGCGCCTCTGGCCAAAGCCTTCCTCTGAAGAAGCCCTGCTTGAGCTGAGGACGGAGGGAGCCAAGAGGGACATGATGCCACTTATGACCCACATGCTAGCCTTTGGTGAGTGCCAGAGGCTGTGCGGGCTCCCAGAGGGTGACATGAGGCACCTGGAGACTCCACAGAGATGTTTCTCTTGCAGGTGCGTGGCTGGTGGCCCAGAGCAAGGCTACACCAAGTGAGTATCATGAGGAGGTAGACAGGGAGTTTGGACGCATCTCTGGTCCCCCACCCATCTCCCAGGGCTCTCCCCCAGCCCCACAAAACAAAACTCGCCTTTGTGTAGAGACGGGGCCTGGAGCCAGCTCCAGGCTCCTTGCAGGGCAGCCAGACATTGGGAACTCCCTCCCTGTCTGGCAGCACCTCTGTCCCTGTGCAGGTGCCCCCACAATCTCCATCTTCCTGAAGCCTCCTGGGGTGATCCCACCGGGAAGCTCCACCACCATCTGCTGCAGTTGCCAGCGTGACAGTGGGAACTTCGTGCTGTACAAAAATGGCCACCAGCTCCATACCGTGGAACTGTGTGGCAGCAGGGCCGAGTTCTCCATCTCTAATGCCATCCAAGAGGACACAGGTGCCTACAACTGCCATTACCTGGATGGAAGCACTGTGCTGGCTCGCAGTGAAACCCTGGATGTCATGGTGCAAGGTGAGGGATGTGCTATTACCCCTTTGTGTGGGATCATGGGCAGATTGGGGTGCACGTAGCCACTTGGCTTCCCCGCTCACATGATGGGCAGGGTTTTTCCATCTTCCCTGGCTTGGAGAGGTGGGGACCATCTTCACCTCTACCTGAGCCACGTGGTGGGGTCAGGGGGATCGTGGTGGCTCCTGGCACCATGTCAAAGCCCTGCACACCTTCTCATGCCCTCTTCTCTCCTCACAGAGTTCCGTCTCCCCAAACCTGTCCTCTCTATCCTGCCTGGGCATGAGGTGGCTGCGGGAGCTTACGTGATTTTCTGTTGCACCATCGCACACTCCAGTGCTGGCTGTTTCCTGTACCTGGAGGGCCAGGACAAAGTCCTCAACTTACTCCCAAAGGAGCAAGACAATTTCAACATCTCCCATGTGCATAAAGGCAACGGAGGCCGCTACAGCTGCCAGTGTTCCACCAAGGGTGCTTCATTGCAATGGTCTGCTGTCAGCAAGATTTGGTGGTGATTGGTGAGACATGCCCCCAGCCACTGGGTGGGGTGGCAGGTCAGAGCCTGTGGGCGGGGGGTGTCGCAGGGGGCAGGGCTGCGGGAGGTAGAGCCGACAGGAGCCCTTGGGGCTCCCTTTGCTCCCTATGAGCTTCCCTCTAACCCTCTTTAGCCCAGGGGCTCCCCAGCATGTCCCCTTGTCCACATGTCTCCATCTGCCCTGGGAGCCCCATGTGCAGCCCTTCCATCCCCTTGGGTTCCCTGTTGACCCCATGGGACTCCTTTGGTTGGGGAGCTCCCAGGGCGGCTCCTCCCATGGGCCCCCAGTGACGGTCCCTCTCGCTCTGTCCCCTGCAGATTACACCTGGAGCAACGCGGTTTGCCTGGCCCTGGGGGCCGGGGTCCTGGTCCTGCTGGGGCTGATTGTGGCTGGGCCGTGCGCAGCCGCCGGCGCGGGCCGGGGAGGCTGGAGCCTCGCTAGGATGGCGCGCAGGTCCCCTCCGCCTCTGCAGGAGAGACGGCCATGCTGCCCTGCAGCTGGAGGGTCCAGCACGCTCCCCGCACGCAGAGCTCCCCATGACTGGGACCAGTGTGGGGACACCAGGATTCCCCTCCAGCATCTCACAGTGGGATAAATAAACTGACCCCTCCCCATCCAGCTGTCTCCGGGAGTCACTCAGCAGGACGGGCAGGGTTCACGTGGGCTTTGGGCCGGGGCGACCCCCATGGCGGGAAGGGGCTCTGGGCTGGGGGTGGGTCCAGGGGCACTCTGCCCATCTGTGTCCCTGTGTCTTTTCCTTTTGTCCCCAGCAGGGACAAGCACCTTTTCGGGGGGGGGGGGGGGGGGGGGGGGGGCAGGGGCAGCAGGGCTGAATAACCAGTCTCCAGCTGCACAGTCTTCCATTGCTCACATTCCTTTATTATTTTAAAACACTGACGAAACACATCACACCATGATCTATATATATAAATTTACTTTTACACAGATATAAATTTATATATATAGGACCTTTAAACCTCTGTATACTCAGGACACAAAGTTCCAGAATAGCTTCACTGGCTACAACAAAAGTACTTTTGTTATGAAAACACAAAGAGGAAGTGCGAATATCAAAAATGCGGGAAAAAATAAATTAAAAACGAGTGCAAAATGAATGAAAGTGCAAAAAAGCTTTTGTTATCATAATCACGCTCCTTCCAAAATACGCTCCCCTGTTCCTCCCTCCAAGGACGAGCGAGCCTCAAGCCCCAGAGGGAAGGGGGGGACTGGAGGAAGGGAGCTAGGCTGCAGCCTCAGGTCTCTCCCTCTCCTCTGCACCAAGGGGTCCCCTGCCGGAGCCTAAGGAGTGAGGAACAGAGGAGCAGAAGCGGCCAAGTCACATCCCTCTCATGGCTCCCCCCTCTTCTCCAGCTCCCATCATTGCACTCATGTCCCCAGATTCGCCTCTGCAGGCAGCAGCTACCCTAAGCTCTCAACCCTCCTAGACAATTTGGAAGGTTTCTTTCTCGTCTAAAAGTGCTTGTGAGCAACATGAAATCACTGGAGGAAGGCAGAGGCAGGCAGCTGTGCTCTGGTGAGGTGGGCATGGCTGTCCTCACTGAGCTTCAGGCTGGCTGCTCTCACAGGAACGGAGACCTTGGCCTCACACTGTCACGATGCTGCCCATTTCCACATGGAGGGAGAAACACCTTCCCGAGAGGCTCCAACTGCTCCCATGCACCCAGAGTCACCTGCAGATGCAGCCGCCCCAGAAAACACCCCGTGCCTGAGGCTGGAGCATGTGGTGGGACATCTCCCATGGCTCCAGCTAAGCCCTTCCAACATCATCTGTAGCAGCAGAAACAGGAATGACAGGAGCACAGGGTTGAGGGCCTCCACTCAAAAAACCACTTGACTTGAAAAATTCTTCATTGACTCCGAAATTTTAGCTGCAGTCGCATCTCTCAGAAAGACCCCAGAAAGGAACCTGTGGGCCAGACTCAGCCCCATTGTCCTCTCCATTTTCTTAGTGACACAGCAGTGGACATCCCTGCGTGGAGCTTGGTGAGGCAACAGGGGAAGGATGAAAAACTTTGGTGCTTCTGCCTTGGTCACAGCTGCCCTTGATGCTCCCTGAGTGGGGACTCCCAATCAATGTTCTGTGGAGCTGGAGGACCTGCCAAGGCCAGGGGTGCAGCAAACCTTCCTTCTCCTGGCTTCCCTGGGGAGACCAGAGACAACTTCTGCTCATGGAGGACACAGTGCCCGAGACCCTGGGACCAGAGCCTGCCGCCTCCATGGCCACAGAGACCACCACATTAAAACAGCAACACACCAACAGTAGGGGAAATGGCATCGTGGTACTTCCACAAACACCCATCCACACATACACACAATGCTTTGGGTTTGGTTTGGTTTTAAAGGAAACAAGCAGAAGGTTATAAGTTTTAACAGTAAATAGCCCTTGACCACCTACAAACCCTGTTAACTGTCTCACCCAGATGAACCCAGAAGCTTTGTACCCGAACTGCTGAGTCAGCCTAAGAGGCTGACGAACTGATGCTCAAGACAGCAGTAAGCATGTGCGACAGAGACCCTCACGTCGCACATCACCCTTCCAGCAGGGCTGGTTTTCCTGGCTGCTGCTCCCTGCGCGGAGCTCAGACCCAGCAAAGACCTGGGGTCCAGCTGTGCAGCCAGACCCCAAAGCCAAGGGGGAACACCTTGGCAGTCCTGCCCAGTTTGCATCTGCTCTTAGAGGGAGGTCAGAAGAGCCCAGGTAAGGCAGTACCCCATGGGCACAGCTTCCTGCTGATGCCCAGGGCTGGCACCGTCTGGAGCATGCACCTCCGCCTGTTTTGCTGGTGCCCAGGCAGAGCACAGCTTGATTGCACCCAATAGCCTGGCAAGAGCTGATGGTGTTGGCTGTACCCAGTCTTGTGGGCCTGCCATGGCTTGGTTCATGGTTCCTCTTCCTCTTCAGCAAGGATCTTGTGAGGTCACCGCCACCTCTGCTCTCCAGGACAGCCCTGTGAGAGACAAGGCTCTCCAACCTTCACGCTAGTTTCAGATCCAACACCTGGGTAGCAACTCCTCTCCCAGCACCCAGGGACAGTGCTTAGTCCATTCTCGAACAGGAGGAATGACTTGGCATGAGGGAATGGAGCAGATGAGAATAGGATGCTGCCATAAGATGTTTCTTCATAAGCTCAATAACCATGTCCTGTGCAAGGGAGCCGTTCTGTTCCAGATGACACACGGAGAGGTCTCAGCACCATTTGCAGAGTCTCACAGATGAAGGTCCCAGGGCTCCTCCCCCAGCACACAGTGGTTCAGAAAGAGCCCCCCCATCAACTGAAGAGACCAACTTCAGGACCATTTACTTCAGATCAAGGGTGACTTGGGGAGTGACTGTGGGGGACATGTCTGTTCCTCCCCACTCCCCCTCTCTCCACAGCTGGCCACACTGCAATGCTTGAAGAGATGGAAGAAAATAAAAAAGGAAAGCAGAGGGAGAGCTGCCTAAATCAAACCCAAGCATTGACAAAACAAATACTCGGACTAGTTGCAAGTCCTGGGTGAAAAGCAAGCAGCAGATGTTTCAAGAGCAGGTCAAATGTGACCCCAAATATTCAATAACAAAGAGTCAAAATGCTACATTTCCATGGGAAGCCTAGAACAGATTGACCCAGGTGTGACAGCGGCTCCCACGGCAGCACTGCTCCAAGACACATTGCTGGTACAACTGCTAAGATCCTTTCATCCCTCTCTTTGGGCACTGGGACAGCGGGAAAAATGTTTTGCTACTGATATGTCATTCTTGGGAATGGGAAAGAAAGTGGACGTGGGACTCGGATCACATCACTGCAGACCATGGAGAGCCCTCAGGGCAGGTGGCCACCCTCCAGCACTGCAGTGCCACGCCACTGCTCCAACAGCACCCACAGCGGGTGTGCACAGGACAACAGAGCATGGCGAGAGCAGCATGGGTGCTGCCAGGGGCACAGGGACTACCAGAAGCTGCTTGGGACTCTGCCAGGACACCCCAGGCATGTTGGCTTTCCTGGCTCTGGAATCCTAGCCTACTTGGCCTCTCCTCCATTACAAGGGACAAAGTGCCTGCACCCTTGTTGAAAAGGCGCCATGTTACTAAAAGGACAGAAAAAACTCAATTAACTGCTGAATTTCTTTTAGCTCTGCAGGAGAGGAATCCAGGGACAGTAGAAGATCCTGCTCTTCAAGGAGCAAAACCTGGGGACCTCTTGAGGGCAAAAAAGAGGGAGAGGGGGTCTTGGCAGGATCGAGTCGGTCAATGCAGGAACACCTTCAGAAGTGAGCCGTGGATCTGCCTACAGAGGAATGGTTGCTTCTTGTCCTTGGCAGCTGTCTCTGCTCTAGAAAGAGCCTTGTTCCTGATACATGGACCAAAAAGGGCCCAGCTCTCCTCTGCAGAGGACTTTTTAATTGCTGCAAGGGGAACAAGTTAACCAAGCATCCTTTCTCCCAGAGACATGCTGGCCAAGACAGCCTGAAGCGCAAGAGGCAATGGAGTTTGTTCTGCACCCTCCCAGCCCTGGCCCTGTGGGGCCCTGGGGCTGCTGCATTACATTAAAGAGGAATAAAGCACAGATGCTGGTCATGGGCAGAGCAGCAGCCAGGACACATTGCTCCATGGAAGGGGCAAGAGGTGGGCCACTGGTTTCCAGTGCAGTGAAGGGGCAAAGCAAAGTCATCATCTGACCTTAAAAGGGAAAGTCAAAAGAATTCAGAGAAAAAGGCAAAGTAAGCAGAAGCTCCTTGAGAGCGTCCCTTTGGGAACAATGTTAGCACAAGCCCCCCCAGAGGAACACATTGGGGGGGTTGGGGGGAATGTCTCTCAGCTGCTGAGCAAAGCCAAGACCAGCCTTTAAATGGGTGCAAGCACGTACGTGGGCAGTCAGTCCCTTCCCTTATCCGGGTGACATGAGTAGTGGTGTCGGCCACTGCTCCCCGGTCCCTCAGCACTGCCCCAAATCAGTGCAGTCACCACAGGACATGGTGGGCAGCTGTCGTGCTAAGACAGGCTAGTCTTACATCCTCCCTCCATCCCTGCAGCCGCCCCCGAGGCTTGGGCTCAGGCTGCACCCAGCGCTGGAGGAGAAGGGCAGTGTGGAGTGGAGGGGAAAGGTTGGGAGATGGACTGGTAGGAGAGCGGAGATGCAGCATCCGAGAGGACATGAGCAGGACATGACAAGCTGCGATCAGTCGGGGGGAATCTCTGTCCTGACCAGGCAGTTTGGCAGCATCGGTGCTGAGGGAGGGTCCCAACTGGGCCAAGAAAAGTCACTTTAAGGTGTCATCAGCATTCTTGAACATGAGGATGGCATTGTAGATCTTGAGTGCTGGGCCCAGCTTGACACTCATAATCTTGACGATGTCAGCCTGCGTCAGCAAGAGGAACGCCTCACCATCGATCATCTGGAGAGGAGAGCAGGGACAAAGGCACTCACCGAAAACCCAGCCTGTGACTTCCTAGGGACAGCCAGCACGGGCACGACCTGGAGACGTGCACAGTCACACTCACCCTCAGCCAAGTGCCACAGATGATTCAAGGAAGTACAGCAGGGGCCACCCACAGCACTCCCATGCTGCCCCAGACAAGCCAGATCTGGGAGCTTGCATGCCCAGGAACGGGGCAGAGAGGGGAAAGGCCCTTCCAGGGGCCACCCCAGGAGCTCACGCTGCAGCCAGCCCAGGCTTCTGCGCCAGAGCACAATGGGCACAGCACACAGCCAGCACTGGGCAAACACCCATCCATTCCCTGCTCCAGGTTCCAGCACGTGCGGAGGCTGCCCCCAGCTCAGCTTTGCATGTCTGAGCACCCTTAAAGCACAGAGGCCATTTACTAACAGGCTAGGACACTTGCTGTACCCATGTGCCCAGGATCAGCCTGCCCTGAGCGTACTGTGCATGCTGGAAAGCAGCTCCTCTGTGCATCTGTTCGCAGAGGAATCTACAAACGATGAACCTGGCTGACAGACAGCAATGCCACCGAACTGCTGTGCTGGGGAGAGGATGCAGGGGCGGGAAGGATGAATGGGTGAGGTGTAAGCAGCTTCCGTCAGGAGCTGATGGTGCTATTAAGGCTGCAGCACCATCCTCCTCCCACTCCATCGTGGCCTCGTCAAAGGGGCCCTCCCTCATCCATGCTGGGAGAACAGGGCAGCACAGCAACTTGGGGGTCAGCATCTCCCCTCCTGCCACTGCATCTGCACCAGCAGACAGCTGCACACTGGAATGCAGTGGGGCTGCTGCCCCCAAGGCTACAGGGTGGGATCACTGCCAGGTGCTAGACGTGCTCTCAGCATTCAGCAGCAATTCGCTGCAGGAAGGCCACTGGCCAATTCCTCCCTGCCCTGTTGGCAAACAGCTGTCCTTGGCCTCCTGCACTCATCCTCCAGCCCTTCTCACCTCATCCTTGAAGAGTTTGGCTTGGTCCTCGCAACCAGTCAGAGTCTGAACAAAGCTAAAGACCTTGGAATAAACAGAGAAAAATGTCAAGACAAAAGCAATGTTTCTGGATGGAGATGCCCCATGAGCCCCCATCCTCACTTCCACAGAGGCATTTTGCACCCTATAAGGCAACATGTGGCCATCAGGGCAAAGGCTGCAGTAGCAGCACCCTCCCATGCCTAGAGATCACCCTTGACCCAGGGCACAGGTGCTGGCCTCCTCCAGCCCCAGAGCAGCAAATGCTACAGCAGCTTCATCTCCAGCACAGCAAGATGATTCCCACTGAGGGGCAGGGGCAGGAGAGGGACACACAGAAGGGTCACAGGGAAATCAGGCAGGGCTGGCTGCTGGGGCTGGTGCCAGAGTTCCAGCCACCTAGGCCTTAAGAGAGGCCATCGCAGATGCCCAAGAAAGTGAATGAAGGTGACCGTGAAGAATCTGAGGTAAAGATTCCTTTTTCAGAGAAACAGAGAAGTGACTTCTTATCTGCAAAGTCTATGGTTTAAATTTTTTACCTTGGCAAAGATGAAACCTATTTCTTTGGAAAACTGTAACATGCTAAATGAAGAGACTGCTGTTTGCCTCCACCTGCCTGCCCTGGGCTAGTGTCACATTCAAGCACAGTGAGAACCTAGTAGTTCTACATGTGCTTCCCATCAGAGCTTGTGTCTGGCAGCTGTGCACACAGTACCCCACAAGTGTGTCCAGTGGACCGCCTTCTCACTAGCCCAGGGAAGTGGCCGCTGAAGCACCTCCTGGCCTGGTGCACGTACCATGGTGCTGCACAGCCAGGTAGAGCGCTCCCAGCCATGCCAGTGGGTGAGAAGCCAGCATGCAGTCTTCAAAACCATCTTACCTCATCAATGGTCCACTTGGCCACTGTAGTTGCTGTGATGCCAGCCACCCCCGGCAGGAGCTTGCAGTGCTGCTCCCAGCAGAGTGACAGGGAGCGGTCAGGGTGGGCAGACAGGGCAGACATGAAGAGCGACTGGTGCATATTGTCTGAAGAAATAGCTGGCAACAAAAATGCAAAATTTAATACAAGGTAGAAGGACGAGAACATCCCATCCCATCCTATCCTACAAGCCTTGGGGAGGACCCCATTCAGGGGTTGGCAGCAGATGGTCTCGCGGGTCCAGGTATCAAGCGCTAGTGGTTGTCCCCTTGAATTAATAGGATATCAGTGTATCCAAGTGTTCAGTTTGGTGGGATTGGGGATGGCAGGGAGAGACAAGCTTGGCTTTGCCTTTTCTCACTACCTTCAATCATTCCTTTTCCATGATGAACTAGATTTCAATGTCAAATTTCACACCAGAATGCCATCTCGTATCATTCAGTTTATTTCATGTTTTTAACAAAGCTTTTCCCTTGCTCCAAGGAATCAAGGATGGGTCCCAAGAAGAGATCCTTTTCATTCACCCCCAGAGCTGAGGTAGGCAGCAGGACAGCCCATGGTAAAATGGATACTGGCTGGAATAAATATTGGTCATCATTTTATGTCAGTCATCAGAACTAAATGCCAAGCAAACAGTTCAGCCTCAGTTTCTGCGCTGCAGCAATAATTTGGCATTTCACAACTACACTGGTATTTTGCGGTACAGTAGCCACAGGATGAAGGCATGGCATCCCTGTCTGAAGAGGACAGAGGGTCACGGAAAATGCACTGCCACAGAGAGAGGACCCTAATTCCCTGCCCTAAAGTACTTGAAGATTCACAGACATAAACCAAGAGACATGACAAGGGACCTAGCAGAGCTCTGGTAAGAGGCAGCATCGTTCCTTGTCAGACGGTCAACTTCGGCAGTCAACCACAAGCTCTTCACCGGTGCTAACCTCCATGAGGTCTGAGTGACCCAAGGGAGACCTTGTCTCCAACAGCCACCACCCCAGCTCCTCGAGGCTTGTCCCTGCAATGACACCGCAGCAGAGGATGGCACTTACTCTGGAAGTCTTCCTGCTGGATCTTCCGGTACTTTGGAGGTCGCCCTCTAAAGAGACAGGAAGACTGATTTCCAACTGGGTTGGGACTGGCCAAGGGCCCTCCTCCACACCGCCCAGAGCAATGCCTTGGCAGTGGGAGCAAGGATAACCTCTTGGACCCCAACCCAAAAGACACAAAATGTGGGAAGAAAAACCAAGAGAGGTTCCCAACAGAGTTGAAAGGACAAATGCCAGCTGCCAGCAACCATACTCCCCCACAGTCAGTGAGCCTCTCCGGCTTGGCCATCCCTCCCGGGGACAGCAGTCATGGCACAGGGGTCCTGCACTGCTGCACGGGGCTCATCGGGCTTGCCCCTACCTCCCGTGGTGCCGTGATTTCTTTCGCTGAGGGAAGCCAATCAGGTTCCTCTTGCGAGTTGAAGCCTCAGTGTCGGACAAGTCTGCCTTAAGCCTGCCCTGGTTCTTCTCTGCCAGTGGGCACCCTGAGAGGCAGTAGTGGGCCGTGAATCTCCCAGTCACGTGTCCTGACCCATCGCAACCCGGCGTGGGGCACTTCCTAGAGAACAGAGGGGAGGCAAGCGTTGAGCCTGGCTCAGAGCAGCATGGGGGAGGGAGCCAGCAGGGCCACCCCTCCACCCCCCGAGCATGGGAAGCCATAGCCCTGGCTACAGAAAGCAGAGTAAAGATGTGCTGAACAAATTCCTGGGGTGAGGGCACTGGGTGCATGGGCAGGGCCCTCCCAGTCCCTCCAGGTAAACACCCATCCCACCTTCTCTGCTGCTGTCACAGTGACCCTGTGCAAGTCACCACAGTGCTGATCAAGCAGGTCATTGGGGTTCACAGAGTCTCTATCTTCCCTTCCTTGCCCCCACAGGAATCCAGACTAGCCTCAGAGTGGGGAGGAAGCAAGAATCACAAGTGTGGTCAGTAGAGAAACCCCTGGGAATCAGATCTGCCTTCCCCATCCTCACGGATGCTCACCATACTCACTCCTCTTGACGCCAGCCTGCCGTGCTGGGGTCAGCACTACACTGCGCCTGGTTTGCCCTGGAAAAGGTCACACAAGCAACTGACTGAGCTGGGGGAGATGCACTGTTCCTTCTCTGGACTCCTCAGCTCACCACCTCACAGTGCAAGGCATCCATGAGGGGCAGGGGTAACATCGTCTCAAACTGGTATGAGTGAACAGCATCTTACAGGCTATACGTCCCCACAGGTAGATGGGCACATAGGGCACCCCCAGGGGCTCTGGGTGCTGCAGGACACACACAGAGTAGGAGCTCAAGGAGTTACACTAGCCGTGGACTCCGGGATGCCCTGGGGCCTGGCCTGGGGAGAGCAAGGGCTGCCCAGAGCCAGGCGTGGGGTGGGAGCAGGGAAGGGCTGGTTGCTGGTGAGGGTGGTGGGTGAGGAGGGGCAGAGGAAGGGCCCGCACAAGCCGGCAGAGAAACTGTGCACCTCTGAGCCACGCTGGGGAGCTCACCTGTGGTGAAAGCTGTACTTGGAGCTCTTGGTGTGAGGGATGCTCTTGCAGCCCAGGGTCGGGCAGCCCCCGTGGGCAGAGGAGGCTGCTTCCTTTGGCCCTAGACCAGGAGGAGAAACAGGAGAGACACTGTCACTGCTGCAGCCCCAGGCAGAGCCAGGGCTCTGGGCTCTCTGCCTGTGCCAAACAGGGAGGACTTTTCCATCTGACAACTCCACTGAAAAACCCTTCCTCCCTGCTCATCCTCAGCCAGCACCTGCCCTCCCATTTCTGTGCATGGGCAGGTGGTGGTGACAGTGGGGATCTAGCATGCTTGGGCCCTGGTACGAGGGACAGACCCAGCTGCAGGACTTACTGAGAGGAGGCTGCAGTGGGTGTCCAGTTTTTGAGCACCAGCCTACGGGGTGGATGTCCGGATGATCGGCATCAATCCAGAAATCATAGACGTGGCTCCAGCCATCAAAATGGATCTGGGAAGACAAGTAGAGGGGTTACGCTTCAAACGTCAGAGCACCTCCCTGAGAGCTCTGGAGCCCTCCAAGCTGACAGCAAGCAGCAGGGTAGAGCTGAACTGCAGCACAAGGCTCTCCTCCACTCCTGGAGCCAGGCACCGGGACCTGCCATCCTTCACACAGTGTGCTTCCACAGACCTCCACACACTTTGACACTGCAATTGGCAGTGAGTTGGGAAGGGCAGGAGCAAGCCAGCACAGTGCCTGGACACAGGCTCAGCACCAAGACTCCAGCACCCACCTTTATCCTGTGATCTTCCACGTCGTCCACACTGGCCACTCGGATGAAGGAAGGAGTCCTCCTGTCCACTGCCTCCAGCTTCATGTTGACCAGGAAGCCGTGAGGTGGGCGCTGGGGCCAGGAAGAACCCAAGTCAGCAGGGAGCAAGGCCATGCTTTAGGCTCCCATGCCCCTCAGCAGCTTTCCCAGCAGTGTGCGCTCCTCAAGCCCAGCTCCCAGCCCTAGCCTGTCTGGGTAAGAGCCATCCCAGCTCACAGTGGCAACAGGACAGATTGGGGACAAGCCTCCCAGATCTGAGCTGTGTTTTAACAAGATGGGAAAGCTGTGCCCAAGGAAAGAAGGTCTCTAACAGACATATTTTGGGGATCTATATTGCAGCCACACTTGGCTGTACACGGCTGCTGTTGCTGCAGTTGGAGACAACAACTACCAAGCAAGCCTAAACTATTTCTCATCACCCAGCTCCTGTCTAGCTGAGAGGACGGTCATACTTCCCATTTTTCCCAGTTTCAAACTATTTGCCCAGCATAGCCCTGACTTCTGAACCTTGAGCGTAGATCCAAACCCCAGGCCCACAGGCAGGAGCATACTGAACATCGCTTGACTTTTCAGTTTATGAAGACCTGACAATGGATAAAAACCAAATTCCTGCCCAGGCACAGTGGAGCAGATGATATGGCACTCACCACTTTAAAGGCCCAAGTCGGGACAGCAGATGCTCCAGTTTCCTTCAAGTACTTTTCCCAGGTGAAGTTGTCAGGGTCAGGATAGTCTAGAAGGGGGAAGATGAAGAAGGTGAGACACACCTGCAGGAAGACGGCAAGTACCCCAGAATGTCCTACTGCCTTGAAGGGCCAACCAAGTCTGTATCAGGCACATGGGAACCTGAGAGACATCAAGAAGTCCTACTATTTTCTCATAGACCATGAAATCCAGGGTACAAGGAGGCAGAAACATCTGGGCCTGCACAGACAGCTTGGGTCTTCCTTGTGTCTCCACTCAGCCTGACACAACCACCATGCTGCATCTGAGCACATATATGTACAGGAGCCTCAGCAGAAGCATGCCACCTCCCTGGCTGTGGCCTTGCTGCCTGGGCCTGCAGACAAGCAAGGGCCATGGCGTTTGCACCCCCAGGCTCCCCATGCTACCCCGGGAAGCCTGTCCCCAAGGGGATGTGCCAGTGAAGGCTGCACTACCGGGCCACTGACTCACCTTGAGGAGGTGTGAGGGGTTTGCCGTGCTCCTGACACCATCCAACTGGGTGGATGTATGGACTGCTGGGGTCACACCTAGAAAACACACTCAAACTCTTACAGAGGGCTGAGATACCCAGCTAATCACTGTGGGTCCCAGGGCAGGCCACTTGGTGGCAGCCCCCAGGCCTGCACCACCAGCAAAAGCCCCTGCAAAAGCAGAGGTCTTCTACAGCACCCTTGTCCCTGAGTGACCCAGAAAACCACGGGCCTTGCAAGGCAAGAGCTAAAGCAGGGGGACTTCGGCTCAGAGAGGCAGGACACAAACACGCCCTGAGTGGAAGCTCTGCCACAGCTCTGCCCTGAGCAGCCCAGGGAACAGCAACCCTTTGCTGCGAGCAGGGAGACAGGCGATGCCTTTCAGAGCTCGGAGCAGCAAGACTTGAGCAATCGGCAGAGGCTCATGTCCTGGTCAGGGCTCCCAGTAGGTCACAGCACACTCAGGTCTGCCCTGGGACAGAGCAGGTACCTGCCCAGCACCACCGAGTAAGGAGCAGCTGGGGACAGAAGCTGCTGCAGGCCCACAGCTTCTTGGGGCAAGAAGGAAGAGAAGGACAGAGGGCTCCAGCTACAAAGGAAACAGAGATGCTCTCAGGACCCTGAATGTGCTAACTGGCCATTTTAATTGGCCTTAATCAGCCTCAACTGGGACAACACCTCCCCAGCCTGGCCACAATCTCCTGCCTACAGATGCAGGAGCTCCTTTAAAGATCAGGCCTTCAGTCTCTGCATTGCAGGTGGCCCCATCTCCCAGGTGGGTTTCAGGGTGAGCCCACAGCATGTGATCACACCTGTCTTTGCCCCACATTAACTACAGGGCCATGGCAATGTCCCAGGAGGTGATATGGAACAGGTAAAAGTTTGTCCCCCAGCATAGGGGGGTGACCCTCTGCCTCACTGGACCACTGGTGGCCTGTCTGCAGCAGCGTGCTGGGATTGTCCCATGCATTCTCGAGCACCCTGTCACTCTTGCTGAAGCAGTGGTAGGGTGTCTCCCCAGCACTGGCACCCCCGGAGCCCTTGTGCACTTACCAATAGTCATAGGTATCATCCCAGTTGTCAAAGTGCACCAAAAAGCGATTGTCTACCACATCAGTCACTGTGGCAACACAGATCAGGGAAGGGTTCATGCGGTCCACAGCTTCAAGCTTCATGCCCACCTCGAAGCCTAGGGAAGCCTCGTGCTGGGAGGAGAGAGAGGCAGGTTTCTTTCAGACCCGCAGTCACAGCACCCTCCTCACCACTTCGCTTGCCTGCTGCAAGGAGGCACCTGCCCAAACCCTCCCAAAATCAGATCCTCCCTGGCCTCCAGGCAGGCCTGGGACCACTTAGGATCCCAGAAGGGCAGTGCCCTGCTGTGCATGCAAGAAAAGAGGCAGAGGGTAAGTAATTCAGCTTGGCCACACAAAGAAAGAGGAAAAGAAATCTTCGGACGCTCAGGATCTTCTATAAGCAATAACCTCCAAGAGAAAAACAGCCTCCAGCTTACACTGACTCAGATTTTGTCACAAAACACTTGTTTGCGGTCACACTCCTCCAGTGTTAGCAGTGACCAATGCCCTAGGCTTGGCAGGAGGAGCTGGGATGGGGCCCTTCATCCTACCTTGCCTTTATTTCTTGGATCCAAAAATCTGTGCAAAGTGCTGCATGTCACACGCTAGTGGAATTATTGCAGCAATGAATAGGAGGGTTTAGATGCAATAAATAACTTGGAGAGGCTGATTTATCAGTAGGTAAAATTTCCCTCTGCAGCTAACAAAGAAACCATCAGCATTTTGCACTCTGCTATATTCCCACCTTCCCTTACCCAAGCTGCCATATGAAAAATAAAGGCAGAGACAGAAACAGTGAAGACATAAAACAGAGACAAGAGAATTATACTTATGAAACATTAACTGGGCAAAATAATTGTTGAGAGTAGCGATTACTTTTCCTCACCAGTACTTTTGCAACAGATTTAACTGTCCATGAGACCAACCTGGATGAAACAGTGAATCAGACCAACACCAATTTTGGGCACACCAAACTAGTGTCCAAGTTACAGATCCTCAGCAGCAAAGAGTGCCACATCTCATTAAGCAATGCCAGCAGCACATTTTCCTGGCCCTCTGCACTGTGGGCTTGGGAATTGTGGGGTGGACTAAGAAAAGCCTGGCACTGGTGGAGGCATTCTGCTTGGCTGGAGGGGAAGAAGTCACACCTAACCTGCAGGCTCTGGCAGGAAGAAGCTGCTACTCACAGTGTTTCGGACCATGAAGAGGTGCTTAGGAGCTGCCTGAGCCTTTGTTATCTTCAGGTAGTTTGTCCAGCTGAATTCTTCTTCCTTATAACCTACAACCCCTCAGGAAGAGAAATGAGAGCAGCGAGTTCACAGAGAACAGCCAGGAGGTCCTGAGGCTGAGCCCGGCCATCCCCAATCAGCTCTCATCCTGCCAGTCATGTCCTGCTCTGGGTGGACGGGGTCTACAGTAGCCCTGGGAAAACCAAAGCCCACGGCTTAGACCCAGTGGCTGATTTTGAAGGGGTGCTAGGAAACCTTAGCTGTGGAGTGGAAATCTCCTGGAAAGCATGAGTCCCACCTGCCCTGGGGCACAGCTGCTGGCTCCAGCCTGGCAGTGGGACATCCAGGGTGACAGGGATTTGCTCCAAAATGGAAGCAAGCAGAGAGCTTTAGCATGATGGGTACCTTTAAGGTTGTCCTGTGGAACCTACTCAGCACAAGCAGCAACCCCTCCTGGGCGCCATGGAGCCACCCTGTCCCCATCTCCAGCTCTACCTTTGGGGGCCCACTACTCATCCCCCTCCTTCAAAGAGGACCCACCAACCCAGACTCGCTAACTCCTTACCTTTCGGGGGCTGGAGTTTGTGCCCCGTCTCCTCAAACCAGCCAGCAGGGTGGATGTCAGGGGAGTCAGCATTCAGCCAGAAATCATGGCACTCAGAGTAGCCATCAAAGTGGAGGCGCATCCGGTAACCGCACACCTACCAGCGGGGAGGGCAGGAAAAGGAAAGGACTATGGAACCCTCCTGCCGTCCCCAGCTGAGCATGGCACGCACCTCCCCTCCCACACACAATCTCAGCATATCACTTAGGGAAGCCAAGAGTCAATCGTGGGCCAATGCTCAAATCGGGAGGCACATGCCAGTCCCAAAAGGTGTCCCGCACAGAACAAAATAAGTGCTAGGCCACCACAAGCCAGCTCTAAGAAGGGAGGTTCAGGCTGGTGTGTGAGATGCCATGGTGGGCACCTTGCTGGCTCCAGCAAGTGCAAGGATTCCCTTTTCTGCACCTGTGGGAGATGATGGCACAGGGATTTTGGCTAAATGCCATGTTGCTTTGGTAAAATTATTGAATCACTAAGGTTGGAAAAGACTTTCAAGATCATCAAGTCCAACTGTCAAGCCAACAACACCAAGCCCACTAAACCATGTCCTGAAGTGCCAGGTCCACACATTTTTTGAACACCTCCAGTGATGGTGACTCCACCACCTCCCTGGGCAGCCTGTTCCAATGTTTGACCACTCAGTGAAGAAATTTTTCCTAATATGCAATCTAAACCTACCCTGGCGCAACTTGAGGCCATTTCCTCTTGTCCTGTCGCTGGTTACTTGGGAGAAGAGACCAACACCCACCTCACCACAACCCCCTTTTAGGTAGTTGTAGAGAGCGATGAGGGCTCCCCTCAGCCTCCTCTTCTCCAGACTGAACAATCCCAGTTCCCTCAGCCACTCCTCATATGATTTCTTCTCCAGACCCCTCACCAGCTTCGTTGCCCATCTCTGGACACGTTCCAGCAGCAAGAACAGCAGACACCAGCATATGGCTGATCTCCCTAACTGTGAGACAAGCCTGGTTCCGCTACCACATGGCTGAGCGGAGAGCCCCACAGAGAGAGGGCCTCCATGGACACAAGGAACAGCAACAGGATGCCTCCAAACCCTGCATCTCAAGGGCTCAGACCTGTCTGAGGGGCATCAGCTCGAAGACAAGAAGCTGCTGCCATCACCACAGTCTCTCCCCCCATGGGTGTGCTGTGTCAGGGTGATGGAGAGACCAACTAGGCTGGGGCATGACAGCTGCTCCACAGGACTGTCTTCTGCCCCTGTGAACTGGAAAGAAACTCCCCTTTTGCTTGACCAAGGTGCTGGAGCACCAGCTCATCTCATGGAGGCAAGGGCCCAAAGCCAGTCTCCTCCACAGGCCAGCTGGCAGCACCTTCCCTGCCACAGAGCCTCCCATGCATGGGTGTGAGGAGGAACCAAGGAAGAGGGGAGCTGGAGGCACCTTACCTCAGCCACTGTCAGGATAAAGTACATAGATGGGTGTTGTGGATCGATCCCCTCCAGCTTCATCCCCACTTTAAAGCCATTCTTGTACTGGGAAGCTACTTGATACTGGAAACAAAAATAAACTACAATGTAAAAAACGACACAGGTAGTTGGGTCTAGAACCAGCCCAAGGAGCAACTATCAGGCAACAGGAGCTGCTGGGACCAGGTGATTGTGGGCCACAGGTTATGTTGTTGTCCAAATTTTAATTGTTTTCCCGTAGAAAAATACATTCTTCCACCTCCTTGTGGGTTTGCGTCTCTTGCTACTGGCGGGGCAGGGTGTCCCTGGGCTAACAGCTGCAGCCCGGGAGAGTAGGGTACGGGCCTGGCTCCTCTTGCACCCTGGCAATCAGATGTCTGGGAGCAGGGGTGCAGCGCAGCAATGTGGCCTGAGGAGAGCCCACACCTGGCTTCGAGGAAGGGCTGGAAAGGCTCCATCACCCTGCCAGAGCCACAGGGGTGTCCTAGGCAAATGCAGGGTGCTTGGAATGGGGGACAGCACCCTGATGGGGAGTGGGACTCTGGGCTAATCAAAACTGGAGGCTGACTGGTCACCTCCAGGTGAAGATGGGAGCTTGCTTATCAGTCAGAGTCACACAAAATAGGGAAGCAAAGAAGAGAGGAGAAGGAGGAGGGGTGGGAAAAAAAGGGAAAGAAAAGAGAAGATGAAAGAGGGAAAAAGACAGGAAAATCCCAACTCACATCCTGGAAGAGATCTAAAGGGGCAGCGACAGCTTTCTGCTCCTCCAAGTAGGACGCCCAAGACCAGCCTTCTTTCTTCTCCTCACTGGCACCTGAGCGCAGCACAAACGCACACACAAGAGGCGCTGCTGAGGGTCCGCTCCAGCCTCTGTCCCTGCCTGCCTTGGGGCAGTGCGGAGGGCAGGCGAGCGCATGGGTCCCACTGGGGCTGCATCCCACCCTCATGCGCAGTCCTGCATCCCTGCAAAGCTCAGCACCATCCTACCAGAGCCCCTTCTCCAGCACACCTGGCTGGCTGTCCAAGGGGGGACAGAGCCAAGAGGCCCCTCTCACACAGGTCTCCATGAGCCAAATGTCCTCTGTCACAGTACAATGCTCTAGTAAGGCACCTAGGGAGCCTGAGGGACAAGCCATGCTGTGCAAAGCATCAGGACACCTCTGCAACCAGTCCTCCTCCAGCCAGTACATCCAAAATGGCCACAGCACTGATGGATTTGGGACAACCAGCGGGATTCATCCAGAGGTCTGGGAATCACTCCCAGCTGCAAGAGGCTCCCAGCCAGTCAAACCAGCAGCGGGCCCACCTCCCACCACCTCTCCAGAGGCACCAGCTCTGCTATCCTGTGCTCTGAGACAACCACCTGAGCCCCTCATTGGCACACCAGGGCCACCCTGATGCCCTTGATATGCATTTACCCTCACAGGATTCATGAAATGAAGACAGCATCATTTCTTCATAGACAGGGAGGTGAGCCTTCATCCCTTCGACCCCTTTGGGAACGTCACAAAAGGCCTTGCCTGAAGCACACGAGACAACCCAAGCCTCTTGCTCTTCAGCCACTTTCTCCTCCTGCTTCACAGCACCTGAAGGGACTCCAGGAGCACTGTGCCTATTCCAGCACTGGGTAATTCACAGCTACAGGTCAGCCATGGCAAACAGCCTTGGGTAGGGCAGGCCAGAAATGCAGGAGTAAACCAGACCAACTCCTTCTTCCCTTTGGCTTAGGGGAAGCAGAGATAGAAAAAAAAAAAGGAACTTGTGGAAGAAATTAAAGCTGAGCTTCAGTGAGCGAGGTTACTAACCTAGATGCTTCACTAATACTTAAGAGTGATGAACCCCTTTATTATTCTTTAGGGCAGAAAAAAGTGGCAGGCATGTTTGGGGAATCCGTAAGTACAACCTCTGCACTTCTGGAGAATGACAAATACACCTGGAAATAGAGCATACACCAACTCTGCTGCACTGAAGCATCCAGATGTGTATTTTGTTTGCTGATGTACTTCTAAAATAAGAGAAAATAAAATGCTGAAATAACAAGGCTCAGCACTGCTTACTTGTATGCAGCAGGGAAGGTTAAATGCTCAGGGCTCAGACTGTAGAGAAAAGGGCAAGGGAGTATGAGACCCCTTTTTAATAGTGGTTAACTCAGTGTAACATCAGGGGTTAGCGACATCTGGCCCCTGCTACTGTCCCTACCTTTGGCTATGAAGAGTATGCAGGTGGAACAGTTTCATTTTAAAATGACTTTGAGTATGACCTTTCACTATTCAAAGACAAAAGGTTGTCCATAAATGTTTATTTTCAGCATTTTCCCGAGTTTCCTTCCCCTTCGCCCCCAACGTACTGCAGGGAAAAAAACAAACAAGCAAACACTGCATCCCTCAGCTTGTCTCCCTTCCCTCAGTGCCGACAGCTCTGCATTTGAGATCTCCTCTGATACAGCCCAAGAACAGATCCCCACGAGGTAAGACAACCCCAAATCACCCAGATTCAGCGGCACCAGACCTACAGGAGCAGCTCCCAAACTTGTGAGCTCCTGATCACCTGAGGGAAGTTCCCTGTAAGACCGTCGAAAGCGGGGGCAAAGCCAGACATGGTGCAGAGTCACGTTTTTGCTCAGGATAGTGCCTCCCAGAGCAAATACAGTATCCACGAGCAAGTAATAAATTCAGCTCCCAAGGGGAAGGACCAGAAAGCACTGTACAGTACGGCCCAATGCCTGAAGAAGACACAGCCGTATCTGTAAGGGTGTGCCCTTCCCATGGAGAGAAAGAGAGGAAAGGAGAGAAATGGAAAGAGACAGAGAGAGCAGGATCAAGCAAGCAGAAGAGCTTACAAGCCTTCAAGAACAGGTACCAGCACATTACACTGGGTGTTTGACTCTGTTGGAGCACCAAAATGCTGGCCCATCCCTGCAGCACCACAGTGGGACCCCACAGCCGTGGCAGAAGCACTCACCCCAGCACCCACCCAGCCCGCCATACCGTGCTGGCTCCCATTCCACGTATGAGCCTCTGTATTGCTGATGGCAGAGTCTCCTGCAGAGCTTTTCCCCTCTTCCTGCTTTTCCTCCTAGACATGAGAGCAGACAAAAAAGAAACCCGTCGTGTTGGAGGTTTACACAGCGGTTTATGCTGTGTGTTGTACCCTCATGCTGGGCCATACTGTGCCTCTGTAATGTCCACGATTTGACTGATGCTTGGCCCAGAAATGGGCGGCCAAGAGGATCGGATGATGGGAGCCCAAGGGGCTTTTGGTGCTGAGTAGTAGCAATCACACCTTTAGTGGATCTGCAACAGTCAGGGCTGGCAAGTAGAGCTTCCTTACCTTTTCAAAGTCACTCTCCCTTCTCCAGGATATACATCACACAGATAGGCACTCTCTCACTTCAGCACTTACTTTGGTGGCCCAGGCTCAAGAGAGCTGTTGAGAGTGCTCAATACCTACAGCCCAGTCAGAACATGTCTAGCACTGCCCAATCTGAGGTGCTCAGCATGCCAAACAGCCAGCCAAGTGTCTAGAAACCCTGATGCTCCACACATTCAAGTCTTTTTGGCATTAACAGCCAAGAGGGTATTCGGCATATAGCTGACACAGAACTGAAAAGCACCGATGAGAACGGCACACAGCTGCAGTGCACACAGGGGAAGCCCATGGCCCACCCTCGGCATCAGCATGTGCGCACATGTACCCTCCTTGCCCTCTTCCTACCATTTGCTCAGATTCATATTCTTCCTCCGACGGGCTCTGGTAGTCCTTCCTCTTTCGTTTCTTCACTGGTTTGAGAATTTCTGTGGCATTCGTGCTGCTGGCAGAGTTTTCCACGATGACGGACCTGCACAGGGGAAGGGAGAGTAAAGCAGTGCAGTGCGGTACAGGGCAATGGCTGGGGTGTCGGTAAGGGAGTGGCTGCTGGAGAATCGCTGTCACCACATGTCTTACACATGCTCCCATCCCTCCTGACTAATGTAGTTGCACATTGACCTCTTAGCGCACAAGTTGGCAAGAGGTTAGAACCAGGGTACAGACCAGAATCACCCTCACACGCTTGCATGTCAGAAACCTGAACCCAGGGATGGATCAAAACCAATAGTTTCACAGCAGGGCCTTAAGCTGCATCAGAGTCACACAGAGATGCTGGAAAACAAGTCCCAGGAAGTCACACATTAGTAAGCAGAGGGGCTGGAAATGCCCTCGTGACCCATGCCTCCCCGCACTGCTCAGCCTGGAAGCACTCACTGCAGCAACCTCCTGCTGCAGCCCTGCTCCAGCAGATACGTGTTTATGAGGCCCACAAATTGGGCAGGAGAAAATCTGGCTCCTGTGCTTCCTGCTGTCCCCTGGGACATCCCTCCACACTGCAGCCAGGGCACGCTGCTTACAGGAAAGAGGGAAACAAGTAGGGTCCCCAACACCTGCCAGAGACAGATGCACTTGCATCCCTTGCTGGAGCATGTGGACCAGGGGAGGGAGGGCAGACGGATGGATGTGGCTCTGTATGGAGCAGACTCCCCTTTCTTTACCTTTCTTTGAACTGCTGGTGACAGTGCTCACTGCAGAAGCCCCTGCCTTCCCGGCCTCCATGCAATATGTGTCTCCGGCCACAGGTATCACAGTGGCACATGCTTTCTGCTGTTGGCAGTTTGGTCTGCTCCAGCACATCTGAGTCAGAAAGAAGAGGAGCAGTGAGGCTCAAGGTGCAGCAAAGGAAGGCCAGCAGGACGCAGGAGACATTGGCCTTGCTCAGGGCTTATGCCAGACAGCGCCTGCTGGATGATGGTACCCACCCCAGAACTGTCACTATGGTGCTCTTACCCTGAGTCACAGTAGGATTGTCCCTGCTTGTGGGTGCCACCTCTGAGTCCCCATCTTTCTCTGTGTGACCCTCCTTTATAGCTTCCACTGGAGGCATCTTATCAGCACTCACCACCTTCAGCGTCCCGTACTCATTTATTCGAAACTATGTCATTGAACCAAAAAAACAACGAAAAATAGTTAACAAGGAGGATAGAAATGTAACTTGATAGCTAGTGGCTGCAGGTAAGCTCTGAGAATGAGAGGGACATGGTTCAGCCATTAGTGCATCCAACAAGAGGACAGCTCTTCTGATGATAGAGGCAAGCACAGCACGAAAGTCACCGGTCCTGCTGCCCATCCCTGCAGCCTGTGCTGGCTGCTGAGCCTGCCAGGCCGAGTACACGGCAGGCTCAGCGTGAGACCTGGGTGAGACCAGCACCAGCTGGCAGCACGAGGGGCAGGGTGATGGCTGGAGGATGTGGTGCCCTGAGGCTGAGTAGCAGCGAAGAAATTGGTGCATCTTTTGTAAGGGGTACACTTAAAGGCACCCACTGCCTGGTGTGTGCAAAGCCACTGTTTCCAGGGTGAGTGTAGGAGTTTGGTGAGAGCCAACTCCATGGCACAGTTTGGAAAGGAAAGATGCCCTCTGCAGCGTGTAGCATCCCTCTGCTTCCCTGTGCAGGGCAGACCTTCTGCAGCCCCCCAGGCACCATGCATGTGCTCTCTCTGCTAAGCTCACAAAATGAGAGGCGCACAAGAAGAGCCTCGCAGAGCCAGAACAGCTGAGGGATCCTCCAGCTGGAGTGCGGGTACAGCCAGGGGCCACATCACATCCTGGGGGTCCCTGCCTGGCACGGGCTGGGGGACTACCACTCACAAGGGCAAGCAGCTGTGGGGAGTGGCAGGGGTGGCGCAGGGCTACACTTACCCGCAGGTTACTCCCAGGCAAAGTAGCCACCCCATCTTTCCACTCCAGCACACGGACTGTGCTGCAGGTCTGCACCCCGCTGATCTGGGGAATGACAGTAGCTGTGATGGGCTCACTCCCTGCTCCCCTCTCTGGCCTCTCGGCCCCTGTGCTTCTCTGTGGTTCCCGGGGGAATCGCTGAATTTCCAAGGTGCTTGTGGGAAGGTTGATAGTAGTGGCATTTGCTTGAGAAGGGAAGAAAGGAAACAACCAGAGGTATACAAAGAACACTTAACTGGTGCAAAGAAAGCTCAAAGGCAGCACAAAATGATAGAGAGGACACAGTCTCCTAGCCAAGGGCTCAGTGCTGTGGGCTAAAGCACCCTCAAGCAGGCAGCGTGACTCAACAAGATCAGCAGCCAGCAATGGCTTGTGCTGGGGGTGGCACCAACACTATCCACATTCAAGGGTTCCTACTACAGCCTAGCCTCAGGCTGTTCCCATGACCAGGATGCCCTGATGTGGCAAGAGTGTGCTGGCGAGCTCCTGGACTGCATTTTCCAGTTTAGTTTCATTTCAAAGGAACACACTGTGCAGCCCAGGGCCTCTCTGCAGGGTAACTGAGGCACTGGGAGCAGGAAAAATTGGGAGATTTGCTTCTGAAGAACACCCCTGATCTCACCTAACACACATCCATGCTTTGCTCACACACGTCCTGAAAGACACTGGTCAGCTGGGCTGAAAATTGTTGTCCCAATTTTCAAGACCCTGGTAATTACAGGCCTGTCAGTCTCACTTCAGTGCCTGGTAAAATTATGGAGAAGGTTATTCTAGGAGTTACTGAAAAACACTTGAGAGACAACACAGTCATCATTCATAGGCAACACAGGTTCACGAGAGGAAAGTCCTGCTTAACTAACTTAATTTCCTTTTATGAAAAGGTCACGCATCAAGTTGACCGAGGGAAGCCAGGAGATGTGGTTTTTTGGATTTTAGCAAAGCTTTTGCTACTGTCTCTCACAGTATCCTTCTGGACAAAATGTCCAGCACACAGCTAGACAAGTCTGTAACAAGTTGGGTGAACAATTGGCTGACAGGTTGGGGTCAATAACTTACAGTAAATGAGGTCACATCAGGCTGGTGGCCAGTCACCAGAGGGCTTCCACAGGGCTCAATTTTAGGGCCAGTGCTCTTCAATGTTTTTATAAATGATCTGGATGCAGGAGTCAAATGTACATTAAGTAAGTTTGCCAATGACACTAAATTAGGTGGAGCTGTGGACTCCCTCAAGTGCAGAGAGGCCTTACAGAGAGATCTGGATAGACCAGAGAGCTGGGCAATCACCAACTGTATGAAATTTAACAAAAGCAAGTGTCAGATTCTGCATCTGGGACGGGGTAATCCTCGTAATACGTACAAATTGTGGATGAGAGGCTGGAGAGCAGCCCCACAGGAAGAGATCTGGGGGTTTGGGTTGGTGGCAAGTTGAATAGGAGTCAGCAGTGAGCCCTGGCAGCCAAAAGGGCCAGCTGTGCCCCGGGGTGCATCAAGCACAGCATCGCTGGCTGGTCGACGGAGGGGATTGTCCCACCCTGCCCTGCACTGGTGCAGCCCCACCTTGAGTGCTGTGTGAAGTTTTGGGCACCTCAATATATGAAGGACATGCTCAGAGTGTGTCCAGAGGAGGGTGACCAGCATTGGGAAAGGTCTGGAGGGCAAGACTTCCAAGGGGCAGCTGAGGTCACTTGGCTTGTTCAGCTTGGAGAGGAGAAGGCTGAGGGGAGACCTCACCGCAGAATACACCTTCCTCCAGGGGGAGGTGCTGACCCCCCTCTCTCTGGTGCCCAGCGATCGGACACGAGGGAATGGAATGAAGCTGCGTCAGGGGAAGTTCAGATTGGGTGTTAGGAAAAGGCTCTTCTCTGAGAGAGTGGCTGGTCCCTGGAACAGGCTCCCCAGGGGAGTGGTCACAGCACTAAGCCTGTTGGAGTTCAAGGAACATCTGGATGATGCTGTAATTATATGGTTTAGTTTTAGGTCATCCTGCGAGGAGCAGGGAGTGGAACTTGATGATCCTTATGGGTCCCTTCCAACTTGAGATATCTATTGATTCTATAATAACATGGCAACCCAGGAACCCACATGCCCTGCAGTGCATGCACCCAGCACACTGTGCTGCACTGGCACAGGGCCCCAAGGCTTTGGTTTAAAACTCAGGAGGTTTTGATCGGCCACAAATCATCCAAGTGATGCAGGATAGCCACAGAGAACCCCTAAGATGGCAACAGCAGCAGGGCTTTGTCTCCCAAGGTTTGGGAGGAGCACAGATATACAAGGAGTGTGTGGTATCAGTGTGGGGAGGCACCAATTAGAGAGGACAGTTCTGCATACCTGGTATGATGAAGGCAGTCGTTGGCAGGTGGGTGCTCTGCACAGTGCTCTCGGTGGTGACCATGTGGACGCTGACCTCCCCCGTGGCACTAGCCTTCGTGCTTCTCACAACCTCCATCTCTGCTCTGCTGTCCATCACCTTGCTTGGGCACAGAGTGAGACACTGGAAGACAGCAAGAAAGAAATCGAGTTGGATATAAGTACGAACATGAAAAAGGAGTGAGAAAGAAACAGTGGAGGATGGTCTCTCCCTTTCCACCATCTCCCAACAGAAATCCCTGTAAGATGTATTAAAGACCCATTGAACAGAAAACAGCATGAAGGTCACAGCTGGTACCAACATGACCTAGTAAAGCCCCTGTTGTCAGATCCCAGCTCAGAGCCTGCAAACACCAAGGGTTTTTTTCTTACCTGGCACCACCATAAGATGGTATGAGCACAGCAGGTCCACCACAAGCTATGACTGCTCCTGGCTTCCACTGGGGTCTATACCACTCTGATGCAGACTGTTGCTGAGGGTTAGCAAATCCTACCCTGGAGAAGACAGAGGTCCCTGAAGTTCACCTTCCAGTTCTCCCGTTGGGCAGTCACGTTTGATCTTCTGACTGGCTGTAAGAGAATTTCACAAGTGACAGGAGTTAACTGGGGGCAGGGAGGAACATGAAGTCCACTGTGTGCAGCTGAGTTTCTCACAGGAGTGGTGATGTTCAACCCATTTAGCCATGAATTTCAAGGTGTAGGCAAGGTGTCAGGACCCTGAGGGCACTGCTGGGCCTTACTGGCCCTGACCAGCCTCCACTGGAACCCCCACCCATGGGCCCAGAGGCTCCATGTCAGCTGACCCTCAGCCCGTCTATGCCACGCTGCAGCAGTGCTGGTCTCCGGTTGCTGTCTGGCAGCAGTGGGACCTGACCTGCCAGCCTGGCTTGATCTCAGACCTTGCCTGGTGACCTGAGCTCCTAGCTGGACCTGGCCACAGTGACCCTGCCAGCTGCATTCCTCAGCTCCCTGTCCCTGGGGCAGGAGCTGACCCCTGCTGTGCCTCAGCAGGCAAGATGGTGCCTGCACCAGCATCTCCCCAGACCAGGGCCTGCCTGCAAGCCAGAGGGAAGAACGGTGTTGCCTCCGGGTGTCCAAGGCGCCTCGGCGAGGGAGGGCTCTCAGTCCTGCTCCCACCCTAGTGAAAAATGCAATGGACACACAGAGCTAAGCAGAAAACCAGCATTATCATCAGATGTGCTCAGGGAAGGTGGGTCTCTCTATGCCTACTGAAAATGATGGTCCAAGTGTCCCAGAGACTGCTGGACTCTGAGGATACTCAGCTGGGGAAGCATTTTGGACCTGCCCTGTTTTACACAGCCTCTTCAAAGCATTTTCTGCCAGGATGGAGACAGGGCTGCCATGGGCTAAGTAGGGGACCAGGCTCATGTCTTGGTTGCTTTTGATGCAACCTGAATTTGAAAGAGAAGACAGCCATGTGGAAAACAGGATGATCATTTCAGTGAAGCACGGTTAAATAAGAATTTGGCTACAAAGGGCAAAGTCTGGAATTTTAAAACCTGAGACAATAAGATAAAGGTGTCACAACCAGAGGGTAAAGATGGCATGCTCACATTAGGGAAAGACCTACTTCTTCCTCTCTCTTACAGTGCTCTCAGGTTTGCCATCAGAAATACCTGATGTTCAACTGACAGATGGTACAGACCTTTAAGGCCTCCAGGTGCAACATCAGAAAAGCATTGTTAAGTGTCAGAAGAACTGAAGGAACTGAGTAACTCAGCTGAACACCGGACTCCAACTGAAAGCCAAAACGAATTTGGCAGCCAACCTGTCTTGATGCTTCCTGACACCCACTAGGAACCTACCTGCCTTCTTAGGCAC